>NC_034608.1:86141279-86161241 GCF_900095145.1 Mus pahari
GTGTGTGTGTGTGTGTGTGTGTGTGTGTGTGTGTGTGTAGGTAGGGTCTGTAACCAAGGCTAACCTTGCACTCAGTCTACAGCTGAGAATAAAGTTGGTCTTAGCCAGGGCTCCTGAATGGAGACCGTCCCTCTTGGACTTCCTAAGGGTTGAGATCATGGGATGCAAGCTGCCTGTCTTCCTTGCTCCCCCTCTCACTGTGCTGTCTCCGTTAGTCACTTTCTTGGCACATCTGTCACTGTTCCACGTCAGCGTGTCTGCTCCCAAGGCTGGATCTGCCTCTTCCCCAGTCACCAGCTCACCTTTCTCTGCAGAGTCTCCTTCTCTGCCTGGGCGTCGTGCAGTGAAGCCTGAGTGCATGCCAACTCATCCTCCCGGTTGCACAGGGCTAGCCGCAGCCAGGCGTTCCTCTCTATGAGGCGAGCTGCCTCCTGCTGTCCAGGTCCTGAGGCTTCTTTCTCATCTCCAGAGGACCCCGGAGCCCTGTTTTCTGCTTCCACTGTCTTTGGAAAGTTTAGCGAGTGGTGGCGCAAGGCAGCTACAACTGCCTCAAGGGAGCTCAGCCTGCACTGCAAGGTCTCATACACGTTGGGTACTGATATCTCAGTGGGGCCAGTATCCAGGGGGGCTTCTTGCAGGACCTGATGGGTTTCCACCCCAGGCTTGCACTGTTCTTCTGGGCTCGAGGATAGAACCGCATGGGATCCCACATCACAACCCTCCTTGATCCTGTGAAGATAGTCAGGGACCTCAGCCACCTGAGGCTCAGAAGAGACCTGACCCTAGGGTCCCTAGGAAGGTAGAGCAGGGAATGAGCGGCATGGCTGGAGGATAAACAGGAAGAGGAGAGAGGCGGGCAGCAGGGGCAATGGGCGGGTGGGTGGCAGGAGGCAGCTTTGTGCGGGAAGGGCGTGGGGTGGGCTGGGACATAGGGTACATACTAAGTGCATCCTACCAGTTCCTCTGGCCCTGCAGGCCAGGACCAAGGTATTCCTGAAGCAGCTCAGGTTTAGTCTCCGAGCGTCCATTGTTGGCATCTACTTCCTCTGAGCTCTCAGCTACAGGGTCTAGCTCCCCCTGTGAATGAACCCCGTTTCCCCCCAACACACACAGTCTCGTGGCCATCACATCCAGCCCCACCTGTGGAGGACTCCCCTACACCACAACAGGTGCTGAGCCTAGCAGGCCTGGGTGTGGCAGGAAGAGGGGCACACTTACAGGCAGAGGATGCCTCCCTCGACGGCTTCGGGGCCGTGTGGCCCGGGCACTCATTGCCTCTGTCACTACAGCCTGCTCTCAGTTCTTTCCTTGGTTTTGGTTTTTTTCCTGTAGGAGTTTTGGGGTGTCTGCACCGAATGACACATTTAAATATTCATACACCTCTCCAATAGTGCCCACTAACTGCCTACTTGTTCCTTACTCCCCCGTCCCCCATCTCTACTGAGCACTCCTCTTCCCTCAGCTATCTGAATGCATTCCTCTTATCTGTGCCCCCCTCTCTTCCCTACGGAGGCATTGGGTAGGGACCCTAAGAATCCTTTTTCCTCCTACGGCTCTTAGCATCAAACTCCCTCACCCTGGGGGTTGGCCCTGCTGCGCTCTTCTCTGCTACTCCAGAGCACTGTGGGAAAGGCCTGAGATCCAGGGCATATCTCAGGACATTCTGACCACTGGCTACTGAGGCTGTGACAGCCAAAAGTGGCCTGGGAGGGGCTGGGAAGCAGGAAGCCCCCCTACCCTGATCACATGGACAGTTATTGTTTCGTTTCCTGCTGGCTTCCTCCAGAACGGGAGGAGGATGGAGGACCAGGACCTTTGTCCCACTCTAAAGATATCAGTATCCCTTTATCCAAGGCCAAACCTTCCATTTCCATTTTGGATGTTTTGTGTCCCCCTGTTCACCAGGACTCACTCTAATGTGAAGGGGTGTGTGTGTGTGTGTGTGTCTCCAGCATTTGCATAGCTTTTATTTTTCATGACTTTGCTTTACCCATCTTTGTCTGTGGTGGTCTGATTTGTCTCTGAGATCGAACTCAGGTCCTCAGGATTGGTGGCAAGAGCCTGCACCTGCTCAGTGGCCCACAACGTTTCTCTTCAATGAGACTGAACTGCTGCATCAGGCGGTTGGAGCCACCGGCAACAATGAGCTTGTCCACAGTGTGTCTGCTGGCTTCTTTACTTTCTCTTTCCATTTTGGTTTTTACATGGCGTCTCATATAGCCCAGACTGGTCTAAACGCCTGATCTTCGTCTCCGGGCCTCTGGAGTGTTGGGATGACAGGTGTGCACCACCAGTCCTCATCAAGGTACTAGTGAATGAATGCCAACCTAAGTCACATAAGTAACTGAGAAAGCCCTTGGCAAGCCCAAGTCAAGTCCTACCCCGTCAATCATCAAACGGCCCCGCCCAGCTCAGGCTTCTGCCCTTTTTCAGCAGAGGCCTTGAGAACTACAGTGTGATTAAACCGGAACTACAAATTATGCCCAATTTTGCTTCTATCCACCACAAATCACACCCACTCCCAGTATTACTCCTCTTCAGCCCCATTCTAGCCACTCCAAGCCACACCCCCAGAACGGCTCAGCCTATCTGCTTCCCTGTCCCGAGGGCCACTGAACTACATTTCCCAGAAGGTGTCTCGGCAGCGCCGCACAAACTTCCGGTCAGGAAGATGGCGGCTTCCTAGAATCCTGATTGACTGGCCGCGGTGCCCAGGCTACAGAGTGGAACCTGCGGCGCTGTGAACGCGCGTGAGCTTTGTGTCGCCGTGGTCTAACTTCGACCCGGATTGCTGCAGCTCCAGGTTCGTTCTGCTTGAGGACTTGGGGGGTTGGAATTCGAGGTCCCGAGATGCCACCCCGAAAAACGCGCATCCATCGCGCGGTCGGCGACTTGGGCTTCCTGTGTTTCTCTAGGGACCGGACCGGCGCCGCCTCAGGGGAAAAGTAGCTTTGGGAAGCTTCAGCTGTATCTTCTCGGCTCCACAAACCAAGTCTCCCAGGTGTGGGGGCCACTGGAGGCCTCAATGGGTCGAATGCCCAGTGACCAGGCAACTGGGGTGTGCTTATCGGTCCAGTGAAGGGGGACAGTGTTCGTCCTGTGTAAACAGCGGAAAGCTAAGGATGAACAGCCGTTCGGTTGGTACAGTGCTTGTGGCTCAGTTGGTAAAGAGTTTGCCTAGCTTGCATGAGGCCCTGGGCATCCATCCGTAGCACCACCTAAACTCTGCGCTGCTGTACTCCGGCACTTGGAAAGGTGGATACAGAAGTACCAGGCCATTCTAAGCCATTTAGCTTTAGAGTTAGAGCCCAGCCTGGGCCACATGAAGCTGTCACAAACAAAAAAGAAAACGAAAAACTATTACTTCACCTGACACACTGTCTTATGGGGAGCGAGCATTCTGTAGCCATCAGACTCCTGTGCTGTAAGGGGCTCGTTCCCAGCCTCTGGCTTCCTAGTAACCAATGTCTTTATAAATTCTTAAGGCAGGATCCTGGCTTCCACTATCCCCCCTTCATCTAACCAGTCGGGAACCATGGAGGTGGCAGAGGCCAACAGCCCCACCGAGGAGGAGGAAGAGGAGGAGGAAGAAGGAGAGGAGACGATATCTGAGCTCAGGCCTCACACTCGCTCCAATCCAGAGGGGGCTGAGGACCGGGCCCTGGGCGCTCAGGCCAATGTGGGCAGCCGCAGCGAGGGCGAGGGTGAGGCAGCCACTGCAGATGGCGGGGCAGCCAGTGTCCCGGGAGCCGGGCCTAAGCCCTGGCAACTACCAGCATCAGCATCTGAGGTCCAGATTCGAACACCAAGGGTCAACTGTCCAGAGAAGGTGGTATGTGGGGGTCTTGGCTGGAGATGTAGGGGATGGAGACCCTCAGACAGGCCACTCCTGTCTTGTGAGATTCTCTAAGTTGCTGCCTCAGTTTTCTATAGGTTCCATGAACATCACATACTTGGTAGCTTAAATGTCACTGAATTTAGATTCTTGTTTTTATTTATTTTTTGGCACCTGGACTTCCATTTGTGCTGCTAGCCATTCTCCCTCCATTCTAGGCAGAGGCTCCACCCCTGAGCCCTTTTTGAGCTCTGTAGGCGAGGTCCTACCCAAACTGTAATGGCTGTCTGGTTTGGTCCTGTACTCTCTGTGTTCTCTTTATGTTTCAGATCATCTGTCTGGATCTTTCGGAGGAGATGTCTGTGCCAAAGCTGGAGTCCTTTAATGGGTACTGAGGCATTGAGTTTGGACATAGGCAACTCAGAATGCTTAGGGCCATCCCTCCACCCAGTAGAGTTCAGGTGTTCATGACACTGACACTTCCAAGGTTGTGTCCATATGTATGACAGTCTTAGGAGTCAACAGACCCTAACTGACCTCAAGGTGATGGGGTAGGCCCCTGGCGTGTGCCCCTGGCAGCCTGGGGTATCAGGTGTTACATCTGGACTGGCCTTGGCTCAAGACCCAGTGGCACACACTTGCCATTATAGCACTGATAGAGGCAGAGATGGAGGCGTCAGGAGTTCAGGCTCCACCTTGCAATGCAGCTTGGGTTCTACAGTGTGTTTGAGGCTAGCCTACACTACACAGTGAGTTTGAGGCTAGCCTACACTACACAATGAGTTTGAGGCTAACCTGGTGTGTATTGGTGTTCTATTTATGAGTGAGACATATTAGAGTGGTTCTCGCGCTGTGGTGCAGCTGGTCCTCCAGTGCTGTCGGCCAGCGGAAGACCCAACAAACAGTCCAGCAGTTGTTCAGTCCATGAGACCGGATGTCTCAGCTTCTCCTTAGCAGGCGCCATAATCTGAAGAAGTAGGCTCTGATGCCAGTGAAGGAGCAGACTTGCTAGGTAGAGCAGAGCAAGGGCAGGCAGGCAGAGTGTCCCTTCTCTCATGCCCTCCACCAGTGTCCCTTCTCTCATGCCCTCCACCAGTGTCCCTTCTCTCATGCCCTCCACCAGTGTCCCTTCTCTCGTGCCCTCCACCAGTGTCCCTTCTCTCATGTCCTCCACCTAGGCTGCAGGCAGAGGGCCCAGGGTAAAGGTGGATTCTACCACATTAGAGATCTGGACTAGAAGCACATCTTCCATTTCAAATGATTTAATTAAGAAAAAAAAAAATCTCTGGGCGGTGGTGGCGCACACCTTTAATCCCAGCACTTGGGAGGCAGAGGCATGGGGATTTCTGAGTTCGAGGCCAGCCTGGTCTACAGAGTGAGTTCCAGGACATCCAGGGCTATACAGAGAAACCCTGTCTAGAAAAACCAAAAAGAAATAAAAAGAATCCCTCACAGGTGTGCCCAGCCACTTGGGTTTTAGTTAATGCCAGATGTTGTCTAGTTGACAACCGACACTGTCACACCTGGCTTTCGGCACCCTGCTTACATTATCTGACTTCTGTCGCCTGCCCTCCCTCTCAGCTCTAGGACAAACGCCCTGAATGTGTCTCAGAAGATGGTTGAAATGTTTGTGCGCACAAAGCACAAGATTGACAAGAGCCACGAATTTGCACTGGTTGTAGTGAATGACGACTCTGCCTGGGTAAGCGGGGGGGGGGGGGGGAAGGGACCCAGGGGGACCTCAGGACTGGGAGCCCCAGCACCAAAGTCCTGACTTTCCCACAGCTGTCTGGCCTGACCTCTGACCCACGAGAGCTCTGCAGTTGCCTGTATGACCTGGAGACCGCGTCCTGCTCCACATTCAGTATCCTTGTCACTATCCTCAGCCCTACATCAGTGATGATGCAGTGGGGCCTCAGTAGTACTGTGGGGTCCCTGCAACACACAGCTCAAGTTGTGCATCCAAACCCCAAAACAATACAGACCCGGGAGTCAGTGTTTTCCTTGAGAGTAACAGTGCAGAGCTTCAGAACCATGCCTCGAACTCTCTCTCCCCTGCCCCTCTCCCATCCCCTTCTCTCTCCCCCTCCTTTCCCCCCTCCCGCCTCTCATGTTTATGAGTACTCTATTTGCATATACATAGCAGAGTCATCAGATCCAAGTATAGATGGTTGTGAACCTTCATATGGTTGCTGAGAATTGAACTCAGGACTGTGGAAGAGTAGTCAGTGTTCTTAGCCACTGAGCCATGTCTCTAGCACTGCCCTATAATTCTTTCTTTTTCAATATTTATTTATTGAGCTAGGGTCTCTCTCATTATGCAGCTGTCTTGGAACTTACTCTGGACCAGGCTAGCTTCAAATTCATGGAGATCCACCTGCCTCTGCCTTCCAAGTGCTGGGGTTAAAGTCATGTGCCACCACCCAACATCAAATATGTAATTAATGTATTTTTGAGACTATTTCTCCTGTAGCTGAGGCTGGTCTTGAGTTCACAGTGTAACTAAGGATGGCCTTTAGTTTCTGATTTGTCTGCTTCCACCTCCTACAATGTTGGGACGACGATGTGTTGAGCACACTGAGTGCCATAGCTGCATGCGTGCTGAGGAAGTGCTCTAGTGACTGAGCCCAAGTCCCAGCAAGCTGGGATCACAAATGGAGTATTCCTTGCGTGACATTCTAGGTGGAGTCACATTCAAAACCCACCACAGGGAGGTGCTGGGGTGCAGGAGTGTCAGCCCAGAACTGAGGCAAGAGGATTGGAAGTTCTAGGCCTGCCTTAACTACAAATCTAGACGCTTTCAAAACCACAAAATCAGCAGCAACAACAGAATGCTGGCTGTTGCATACAAGGACGCCAAACCCCAAAGCCAACTAGAACCAGGCTCTGTCACTGGCAGCCTGTGTGGTGGCACAGGCATCAGCGAGTGACTGAACATGTAGCAGGTGGACTCAGGAAGCATGCCACTGGCAGGCCAGTACACTTGGTGCCCTCTTAATGGTGACGTTTGCCTGAAAAGTCACAAGCATGCCTTTCATCCTGTTGGCCCTAACATGCAGGATCCCTCCTCCATACCCCGATCATCTGAGTTAAGAAAGCAGAGATGTGGCAGGACATTGGAACTCCAGAGGGCCTCCAGGGGGCTAAGGCCAGCATCCCACTTTGTGATGTGTGAGAGGAAGCAGGCTTAGAGAGGTGCAGGTTGGAGCGGGGTCACACTGCCTGTACCCAGAAGTGCCCACCATCTTCCAAGGTCTAGGTCGGGGAATCCCCTGCCTCCAAGCCGGCACCTTGTCCTTAACGTCCTCCCAGATTTGGAAGGCCTCTTCAGCCTCATGTGAGTGCCCATCCACCCACAGTGGGCATGGCCCTGGGTCCTTTCCCCACCAAGGTGCTGTCAGCCACCTAAGGCCACCCAGGGGGCAGGGCTTCAACATGTCTAGCAGGGAAGCTTGAATTTGGTTTTGTTTTTAAAGATTTATTTATTCATTATATATAAGTACACTGTAGCTGTCTTCAGACACTCCAGAAGAGGGCATCAGATCTGATTACGGGTGGTTGTGAGCCATCGTGTGGTTGCTGGGATTTGAACTCGGGACCTTCAGAAGAACAGTCACTGCTATTACCTGCGGAGCCATCTCTCCAGCCCTTGTTTTTGTTTGTTTGTTTGTTTTTAAAGATTTATTGCTGGGCAGTGGTGGCACATGCCTTTAAGCCCAGTACTTGGGAGGCAGAGGCAAGTGAATTTCTGAGTTCGAGGCCAGCCTGGTCTACAAAGTGAGGTCCAGGACAGCCAGGGCTACACAGAGAAACCCTGTTTCATTAAAAAAAAAAAAAAAAAATTTATTTTATGTGAGTACACTGTAGCTGTCTTCAGCCACACCAGAAGAGGGCATCAGATCCCATTATAGATGGTTGTGAGCCACCATGTGGTAGCTGAGAATTGAACTCAGGACCTCTGGAAGAGCAGTCAGTGATCTTAACCACTGAGCCATCTCTCCAGCCCCTTGAATTTCTTTTGAGAATACTTTTAAAGTCTTTTAAGTTTTTTCATTATGCATTCACTTTGTGTGTCATGATGCATGCATGGAGGTCAGAGGGCAATTTGTGAGAATCCCCTGCTTCTGCTCCTGCCCTCACAAGCTCAGGTCTCCAGGCTTGGCAGCAGGTGCCTTCAGCCCCATTTCCCCGCCCTGGCTTTTGTTTAGCATGCAGCGCCCCTAGGATCTTGGCCTGAGGCACTTGGCTGAGATGGGGGCACTACAGATGGGGGCACATACAGACCCCCATGTCTGCAGCTCCAGCTGCTGGGAGAGGGGTCTGGGCCAGGATGGATTGCAGCTGGGCCGCAAGCCCTTCCCATTCTGTAGCCAGCAGAAGACCGAGCTGCCGGTCACGGAGAACGTGCAAACCATCCCACCTCCCTACGTTGTGCGCACCATCCTGGTCTACAGCCGCCCACCCTGCCAGCCCCAGTTCTCCCTGACTGAGCCCATGAAGGTGAGCCTGGAGGGAAGGGAGGGCAGTGGTTAGACACCAAAGGGGACCTGTCAGGACGGCAGAAGCTGGGGAGAGAACTCACCCACCCACCTCTCATCCACTGCAGAAGATGCTCCAGTGTCCCTACTTCTTCTTCGACATCGTTTATATCCACAATGGCACTGAGGAGAAGGAAGACAATATGAGCTGGAAGGTGAGATGTTACCACAGAAAATGGAGGGAACATCTCGGGACATCTGACTTGGGCCTGCCTCTCCCTGCCATTGATCCAGTCCTTCAGCCATTAAACAACCATTCCCTACATTTCCACTTTGAGCTGGTGGCGGGGACTTGGGAGGCCGCTGCTATGGCAGCCCAGGGAGCAGGCTCAGCCCTGCCACACCATCCCTAGCACTCCGCCCTATTCCTGACATTACCCAGCTGTATCCTCCCCCCTCAACCCCTCCCAGGTTGTTTCGTCACCTATGAACTTGCTGTGTGATCTTGAGTAGGAGGGATCGAAAGTCTGTGAAGTCGAGTTTACTGACTGAGGCGTGGGTCAGATAAGGGCACTTGCAGACAAGCCTGAGGACCTGAGTTTAAAACCAGGGCTGGCATGATGGGAGGAGGGGACTGACCCCCAAAGACTGTACCCTGACCTCCACTCCTACTCAGCCCAGGCAGGTGCACACACTGACTCTAGCCCCTCACCTTGAGGGAAACGCCTGAAAGGCTGAGGCTGGGATTGTGGTACGAGGGTGTCCCGTCTGGTCTGGGCTCGGTGTTTGCACAGGGAGGAGCCTAGTGTGTCTGCTCAGTTTTAGGGACTTGGGAAGCTGTTTGGAGCTGTTTAACCTTCCTGCTTCAGGGCTTTTCTCCAGGATGGACTGTTTCAGTCTCAGAGGAAACTGATACACAACAAGAGGCTAGCCTGGGTTAAAGAAACCCCAGCCCAGAGAAGAGTCCTCCTGTGGGGAGCCGCCCTTGGCCTCCCCTCTGCCTCTGGCTTCGAGATCATTCCACCCTGCATTGGGAGTGCCTCTGGCTTAAATGTGCCCAGCTGCATTGAGCTTTCTGTGGTAGTTTTGTGTCCACCGAGCTGCCTCCCAGCTCCACACTGCGCTTGTAGAATGCTGGGAATGAACTCTTGGGTCCTGCTGCTTGGTTGTGTCAGGGAACTGTTGCTGACTGCAATAGTTTGTGGCCACTTTAGATGTCCCTTCCTTGGGGGAAGGCCTCCAGGGACAGGGAGGGCCTGTAAGGACTTGTGATCACCCTAACCAGCCCACACTGCCTCCACAGGACATGTTTGCCTTCATGGGTAGTCTGGACTCCAAGGGCGCCAGCTACAAGTATGAGGTGGCACTTGCTGGTCCTGCCCTGGAGCTACACAATTGCATGGCCAAGCTGCTGGCCCACCCGCTGCAAAGACCCTGCCAGACCCACGCGAGCTACAGCCTGCTGGAGGAGGACGAGGAGGCTGGAGAAGAGGAAGCCACTGTGTGAACTATGATATGTGACATCTCTGCACCCTCCTATGAGGAGAACGCAGCCACACCATCATTGGCCCATGCTTAATCCCACTCTGTCCACTGAAATTCATTCTTCCTGGGACCATTTTTGTCACTGGAATAAAAATCTGAGGTCCCTGAGCCCACCCTTGGTGTCACTTTGGGCTCGCTGAGACCTGTTGTTAACGAGTCACAGAAAACAGGCACTGAACAAAGCAGTGGTGTATGGCTTCAGGCTCAGCTGTATCAGAGTAAACCTCAGGCTGGTGTTTACTGCATTTTCCAAACTCCTTCACCCTACAGAACCCACTCCAGATTTCCATAAAGTCCTCCAGAACAGAAGATCTACTGTAAGTGGAACTGGTATGGCTGTCATATTTGGGACCTCCTAGATACACAAGAGTCCCAGCTCCAAGTGGAAAGTGGGTTTGGGTGACACCTGTCACCCCAATCTCAGTACGCTGATCTGATTGAACTTCTGTAGCCATGTGGTGTGGCCATGAGCAATCACTGCCTGGGGTTTGGAACCCGGATGTCCTAGGCAAGTATGGGGACATAGGGTGTGCACTCTAGAAGAGGAGGGGACCCAGGAGCCCCCAGCCCCAGGTCAGGCCAGAGGTTCATCCTGTGTACCGTCTCCATTTATAGAAAACAAAATGGCAGTGGGTGGGAGTTGGGCTCACCTTGAGACAGGAGGCTGAGACAGGAGGAGGCCAGTTCTAGGTCAGCAGGGACCACATAGGGAAGCACTGGATCAAACGGGGTATAAAAAGTAGGCCAGGAGCCTATGATGACTCAGCCATTTAGAGCACAAGCTGTTCTTGCAGAACACCCGGGTTCAGCTCCCACACGGGGTCTCACAATTCCACTTGCTGGGGATTCGATGCCCTCTTTCTGGTCATGCAGGCAAAACACCCACACGCTTTAGTTAATTTAAAAAGTAGGTCAGCTTGACTAAGTATTTTCTGGCCTTTGCGTTTATTGGGCACTTAGTGTTGTGCCCTGTATTCCCATTTGCAAATAAGGAAAATGTGTGTGCACACGTGTGTGTGCTTGTGCAGGCTCGCGGCTCAGGCACACGTGTCGAAGTCAGCCTGTTCCCTCTTTCCAATTTGTGGGCCCTAGGTATTGAACCCAGGTCACTAGACTTGGCAGCAAGCATCTGGACCAGCTGTGCATTCTCGCTGGTCCTCTCAAAGCTCTTCTCCACAGAGCTACAGCCAACTCGGCTGTGCCATGCTGTTCTTTGGGAGTCAGATCTCAGTACTTGGTTGGCTGAGGCAGGAGGATGATGGTAAGTTTTTGAATACCTTGAGCTCCGTCAGGGATATCCGGGAGTTTGTTTTGTTAAAGACAAAGAGAAGCTCCGCTCATTATCCCCAGTTCCCCTGGAATTTGCTGTAATTCTCCTGGCATCCCAGATGTACGCACCAAACCCTGGAGTCCCTCTGGCTTGCTCCGGACGTCCTCTCTGCTCTCTCCCACCAGGAGTTAGGGTGCAGCCAGTCAATCCCGTGGGTGTGGGGCGGGGCCAGAAGCAGAGGTGGGCGGGGATGCGCATGCGTAGGTGGTTGCCGCGCGAATTTGAAGTGCGGAGGGCGGCGACTCCTATGGGACATGGCCGATGCTGCCTACTTGGCTCTGCGGCTTCTAGCAGCACTACGCGAGGAGGAAGCGCGGTGAGGGCGGCGGGGTCCGGGTGCTACCCGACCTACTGCTCCCCGGGTGGTCAGGAGGGCTGAGGTCTACTGTGCTTGTCCTCCTGCAGGGCTGTGGAGGAGCTGCTGCGCCTCGGGGCGGACCCCAACCTGGTGTTGGAGGATGGCGCGGCGGCGGTGCACCTGGCAGCCAGGGCGAGCCACCCGCGCGCCCTGCATTGCCTTCGGATGCTGCTGCGCTGGGGAGCGGATCCCAATGCTCGGTGAGACGTGGCCCGGGTCACTGGGTGCGGCGGGCGTGACTCCGGGACTCAGCGGCACTGGGCCCTCAGGCCCCGGGTCCGAGGGCTCAGTCAGGTCTAGGAGATGGTCTGCTTCCAAGGTTGGGTACAAGATGTCCCATAACTGTCATCTGGCACTCCGGGAGACTGGGAAAGGAGGATGACCATGAGTTAGAGTCTCACGTGGTAGAGGGCACCGGTTATCCCAGCACGGGGAACTGAGGCGGGAGGAGCAGCCTAGGCTATGCGAGACTGCCTGGGAAAGGAACCAACGCCGCACACCTCTCCTCTGTCTTTGGGAATCCCAGGTCCGCGGAGGGGCTGACGCCCGTGCATGTGGCTGCCGCGTGGGGCTGTCGCGGTGCCCTGGAGTTGCTGCTGAGCCGAGGGGGTGACCCCACACTGCGGGACCAGGTGAGTAAAAAGTACCCCGTGCAGGCACACATGGGCGGCAGGAGGGTGGGCTAAGGATGCCCCCTGCTGACGGTGACTGCACAGGATGGGCTCAGGCCCTTGGACTGGGCACTACAGCAGCAACATCACAATTGCGCACGTGTGCTGCAGGAGCTGGACACTTCCACCCAGCCAGATGAGACCCCAGAGCCCACAGGTAAGAGGAGCAGAGGGGGTGTACTGGGCTACCACACTGCCGGGCCCAGTTCTGTATCTATCCTGTCAATCACCATCCATGGTCTACCTTATCAGTCACGTAACTATCAGGCCAATCACCTATCTGTCAGTCATCTAGCACCTATATCGTTTATCCTGTCTGTATCATACCTGTTTATATCTGTGCTGTATCAGATTACTTATTTATCCATACATTTATACATCTGTTTATCTATATGTTTCATGTATATAGGTGTCATGTAGCTCAGGGTAGCTTTGAAACTGACACATGCCAAGGACCTGTCTTAGCAGGGTTTTCTGGAGTCTCTCAAGACTCTGAGTTGCACATGCATAGAGCTGAGCTGGATGTGGAGGCTGTGGAGGTGGCTGTGCAACCCCAGAACCCCGAGGCCACCGAGAACTCAGACTATAGCAGCGATGCTTCGTTTGTCACTGCAGTGGAGGACTCTCTGCAGCCCGGGCGCCCTGGAGGGGCACTGGAGCTAGTGGCCAGCTTGTGGGTAACCCGTGGGGCCGTGTCAGCTGGGACGGGAGCACCCGACTGCCAGCCGCAGGTCCTGACTTTGACTGCAAGGGACACGGACAAACCTGTACTGCCTGGTGATGGGGATCTGGGGGCTTTGCACCCCCACAGTTCGGTGCCCGCCATGTCTGACCTGCAGCTCCTCCAGGCCCTGCGGGCGCTGGGCTATAGCCCTGGACCCGTCACACCTTTCACCAGAGGACACTATCTACGCCGGCTGCGGGAAGCCCAGGCTAGCTCTGGTGAGTTCTTAGGTGGTGGCATTCAGGGTCTGGCTACGCTCCAGGAATCCTGCCTTGGCTGCTAGACAGAGGACAACCAGCTGTTGTCCTCTGCCCTGAATCAGTTTCCCCTCCCCAGCTGATGTAGGGCATAGCCCAGAACTGGCGGAGGCACTAAGGACAGGCACTATCCCTGACAGCCAGATGGACGAGGAAGCCCTGGCTCAGTGCTTTCAGCGGCTGGATCCCTTGAAGAAATGGCGGGAAGGCATTACAAAGTCTAGTTTTACGTATCTACTTCTCGACCCCAGGTGTGGTGACAGAAAAACTGGGGGCTGAAATTAGAGGATGACTGTGCAGAGCAAAACCCAGCTCTGCAGGTTCCTTTCAGGTTGGGTGGGGGAAGGGCTACCCCTTGCTGACAGTTTCTGCCTCCATCTCCTGGTTTATAAGATCAGACTGTGATCTTAGGTCAGGCTTGTAACATCCAACTCAAAACAACAAAACAAAACAAAACCCAACAAACAGTGGGAATTTGTTTTTGATTCACTGTGTGTACCTAGGGAGGGGTCAGTCCTCTCTGTTTACCACCTCCTTTAGAAATGGTGTCTGGGGCCGGGCGTGGTGGCGCACGCCTTTAATCCCAGCACTCGGGAGGCAGAGGCAGGCGGATTTCTGAGTTCGAGGCCAGCCTGGTCTACAGAGTGAGTTCCAGGACAGTCAGGGCTACACAGAGAAAAACACAACAAAACAGAAACCAAAAAAAAAAGAAAAGAAAAGAAATGGTGTCTGGGGTCAGTTCTAGCTGTGAGTTCACTTTTTTTTGTTTTTTTGGTTTTTCGAGACAGGGTTTCTCTGTATAGCCCTGGCTGTCCTGGAACTCACTTTGTAGACCAGGCTGGCCTCGAACTCAGAAATCCGCCTGCCTGCCTCTGCCTCCCAAGTGCTGGGATCAAAGGCGTGCGCCACCACTGCCCGGCGTGAGTTCACATTTTATGGTGCCCTGGAAGTAGGTACAGTGGCCATTCTCCCTCTCTGCTATCATCACCCCTCCTTTTCACATTGTATTTTCTTTGCATGTGACTGTGTGCATGTGCTCACATACTGTGGTGCTCATGTGGAGGTCAGAACAACTCGTGGAAGTCAGTTCTCTTCTGTCATGTGGGTCCCAGGGATGGAACTCCCTCGCTCTGAGCTCCTCTGTACCCCAGGCTGACGAAAGACCTGCCTGCCCGAGCCTCTTCCCTCACACTGGCTGAGTGTCTGCAATGTTTCGTGCGAGCCATCTTCTATGTGGGCAAGGGGACCCGAGCCCGGCCAGATGCCCACCTCTGGGAAGCCCTTGGTTACCATGGCCAGCCAAGGAAACAGGTGGGGCATGAGAGATGGGGTTGGGATGCATCAGCCACCCTTCAGGCCTAGGAGGGAAGGTGGCTTAGGATCCCAGCTGATACTCTCCTATCCCACAGGTCTGCCCCAAGGTACGCCGGATCTTAGACATCTGGGATAGCGGCCGGGGCATCATCTCTCTGCACTGCTTCCAGCATGTGGTGGCCATGGAAGCGTACACGCGGGAAGCCTGTCTGTTGGATGCCCTAGGTAGGGGTCTTGCTTGTAGAGGAAGTCACACGAAAGGTATCTCAGCTATGAATCCCCTCCCTCTCTCCCTTACTGGCCATTCATGAACTCATTCACACACACAGTTACCGAGTACCAAATGTGCTGTTGGATTGGGTGGGGCGGAGGTCACTCCCATTATCTCACCTCTTTTGACCAGGTCTCCAGACACTGACCAACCAGAAACAAGGACACTACTATGGAGTGGTTGCCCATTGGCCACCCTCTCGGCGTCGGCGTTTGGGAGTGCACCTGCTACAGCGTTCTCTGCTGGTCTTCCTGGCTGAGGGGGAGAGAGAGCTGAGGCCTCAGGACATTCAGGCTCGAGGATGAATGCTGAGGATGTGACATGAATCCTGAGCCATCAAGGTGTCTGAGCATCCAAGTGCCTGGTTCCTAACTGTCCCCAGCTCTAGCTTCAGAGAACACTGTTTTCTTGTGTGTGTGTGTTTAAATATGTGACAGTGTGTCTTAAGCTGAGTGAACATTGGGATACATGGTGCTTCTGGAAGAGTAGTGAGCTCCCCATCATGGGAGGAAAACAAGCCAAGGAGCAGAAGCTATTCTGGAGCACCACCTTCAATCCCAGCACTCAGGAGGCAGAAGCAGGTAGAGCTCTGTGAGTTCAAGGACAGCCTGGTCTATAAAAATGAGTTCCAGTGCAGCCAGGGGATATACAGAGAAACCGTGTCCCCCAAAACAAACCAAAAAACAAACAACAACAACAAGACGGTACTCTGGAATACTACTTTGTCTCCATGTCTCATCTTCTGATGCAAAGAAGACCTCAAGAGAGACAACCCAGGTACACTGGTAGTGATGGTTCGTCATCCTCGCCTTTGGGAAGCTGAGGCTGGAGGATTGCTAGTTGGAGGCCAGCCTGGGCATCTGAGACATTTATGTTGGTGGTGACAGTCCTTTTCCCCATGGCTCTCCACACTAGACAGAGCCTGGGGTCCCCACTGTGTTCTCAGGAGCACATCTTAGATGAAACAGCGCTGAAAAGTTCGAAACCGACTGTGGGGAGTGTGCACACTCACGTGTTACTAGTGTCCCTGCACACTGACTGGGGAGTGTGCACACTCACGTGTTACTAGTATCCCTGCACACTCACATGTCACTAGTGTCTGCACACTGACTGGGGAGTGTGTACACTCACATGTCACTAGTGTCCCTGCACACTCACGTGTCACTAGTGTCCCTGCACACTGACTATGGGGAGTGTGTCCACTCACATGTCACTAGTGTCCCTGCACACTCACATGTCATTGNCACTCACGTGTCACTAGTGTCCCTGCACACTGACTATGGGGAGTGTGTCCACTCACATGTCACTAGTGTCCCTGCACACTCACATGTCATTGGTGTCCCTGCACACTGACTATGGGGAGTGTGTACACTCACATGTCACTAGTGTCCCTGCACACTGACTATGAGGGACTGTGCACATTCACATGTCATTGGTGTCCCTGCACACTGACTATGGGGAGTGTACACTCACATGTCACTGGTGTCCCTGCACACTCACATGTCATTGGTGTCCCTGCACACTGACTATGGGGAGTGTGTACACTCACATGTCACTAGTGTCCCCGCACACTCACGTGTCACTAGTGTCCCTGCACACTGACTATGGGGACTGTGCACATTCACGTGCCACTAGTGTCCCTGCACTATCTTTTGTAAGATGAATCATTTAATGTAAGTAGTGCATTAATCTGGCAGCTGTATTTCTTTACCTTTTGTAGTCCCCAGTTACCACACAAAGTTATTTCAAGGCATACTTCACTACTGGGCAGATAAGTGGTCACTAATAACCCTGTAGTACTCTGGTTATCACCCAATCATGGGTCCCATGATACTTGCATATTATTATTGAGCTGGCTTTTAGCTTCAGGTGATTTTTTTTGGTTTTGTTTTGTTTTTAATTTATTTATTATGTATATACAATGCTCTATCTCCATGTACCAGAAGTGGACATCAGATCCCATTACAGATGGTTGTGAGTCACCATGTAGTTACTGGGAATTGAACTCAGGACCTCTGGAAGAGGTCAACTTCTGAGCCATCTCTCCAGCCCCAGATGTTTTTTTCCCATGGTGTGTCTTCTTAGACTCTTCCTTGCTGATCTGAGCCTCCCCTTCCCCTGCAGTTTCATATGGGATGCACTTGCCTTATGTGAAACAAATTCTAAATAACTGGGCTACTCAGGATAGAATTATTACCCAAGACTGGAAGGGGTTGATAACAGCTATACTAGAGACTGGACCACAGTTTTAAAATGTGGAACTAAAAATGCATATGTTCTACAAGGATGTGCTAATATCAGTTGGAAGCCTGCAAAAGTTTTGTGTTGGGATGCAGATTTGTTTATATCCCCACAGGAAACGAGAAGAGGTGAATGCCATCAAAACAGATATTAGAATTGAGCAGGAAGTGTCTCTTTAAAACCTTGGCCACTGACCTGAAAAGTGCTTTATTCATGGAAAATCTCTGTTTATAATCTCACTACATGTAGCATGATTAATGGCTTAAAACGGTAGGAGAAGATGTAGTGACAATTGGGGGTTTGGTTTCTTTAAGAATACTCATTCCCAATGCCTGTATTAATATTCAATACCTGTACCTGTACCTGTATCTATACCAGTTACCAGAACCTTCCCAGCATCTGAACACATGCAATGCTGGCACTCACGCACTTCTGTAGGACCCAAGTCTTCTTCCCAACCCCAGGCTCTCTGAATGCCGACTCTGACATGATTACACCTTCCTCTCTGAGAGCTGTTGCTTCCCCTGTCTGCCTCATCTAGACTCTTTACTGCTTATCGGGTGTTCTGCCATTTATTTCCTGCCTCAGTGACATGCCAATAAATTTTAATTCTCAGGTTTTGCATCCACACAATACATGCTGTATATTTAATCTCAATTTGGGCTTCCACCCTGCCTTTGACCATTTAGTTCCCATAGAAAACTCACAACCTTTATATTTATAATAAGCCTTTGTTTTTTTGTTTTTTTTGTTTTTCGAGACAGGGTTTCTCTGTATAGCCCTGGCTGTTCTGGAACTCACTCTGTAGACCAGGCTGGCCTCGAACTCAGAAATCCACCTGCCTCTGCCTCCCGAGTGCTTGGGTTAAAGGCGTGCACCACCACGCCTGGCGCCCAGCCTTTATAATAAGCCTTAATCAGCACAAGAGCTGGGCAGATATATGTTATCTATGCTATTATGTCTAATTGCCAGGCAATACGCCCATTAAATAATTTGTCAGCGTTTCATCTGGGCTGCTCTTAACTCCAATGATTCAACCCATATGGCCATCCCTTTAAGATTCTTACCCCGCGGCATCTTCTCCTGTCTTTACCATTTTCCCCCCCTCCTTGTGGCTCTCCAACCCCAAGCCCAGGAACTCTAAATCCTGCTTGTGTCTCTTGCCCAGCTATTGGCTGTCAGCATGTTTATTCATCAGTCAGAGATAACCTGGGGGCAAGGTCACATAGCATCACCTGGGTGTATGTGTGGTCTCTGGGATCAACCAGTATTTAGCATAGCAAAACACCAAACCTCAATACAACACACAAGAGATTTCTCTACAATTCCTCCTCTTGGTTCTGTAAAAGTCTCTTTCTCTAACAACAGAACACTATATGCAATAATTACAGTTATAAAAGAATTATAAAAATTTTCAGGTAAGAATTAAGTCCAGTGCATATGTATTTGGCAATTTTGGAAAAGTGTTCTATTACCTCTTTTATCTTGAGTTCTGTACCTAAATCATTTTTTTATCATAACCTTTATTACCAACCTAATAACACCTTTTTATACCTAAAAACATTTTCTCAAGCTTTAAACAATTTAATCTTCATTGTGAGACTGTGACTCTCCAGTCTTAAGCCCCATCAGAGACTTGAGAAGGAGTATTGCCTGACTATGAAGTGCTGGCAAGCAGCTTCCACAACTACAGACTGAGTTTTATAATGACACAGTTGGCTGCCTGGACAGTCCCCTAAAAGTTCTCTACCTCAATGGAGCCAGAACATCTGACAGACTTTGGGAAGCAGGACTTATACAGGCTTTTGTCCTTGCAAAGCGCGGCAGTTGTCTTCCCTACGGATCCATGTTTGTCCCTTTTGGACAGCATTCTGTCTGCAACTGAAGCAGGGCAGTTTTTGCCCAGTGGTCGCTTGCCACGTTTGAAGGAAACTGCACAGGGAGATTCTTTGGTGCTCATCATCATCTTTGAAGTCGAATGTGGGTGCTGTCAGGAGCTGATATATCTCATGGTCAAAAAGTCTTTAAAACATTAAATGTCATAATCTACAGGTCTCTGAGGATTTTAAAACTATCTGTCATCCATCCATCCACTCGTCTGTCTGTCTGTCTATCTATCTGCCTGTCCATCTATATAGCACGCCTGATCTGAATAGGCAAACTACTTGTTTTTTAGCTATTTTCTATCTGTTCAACCTAAAAGCATATTTTGTGATAAAATAATCTAGTATCTAATATGGCTGAGTTTGATTATTATCTTGTATTACTTAATTACCTTAAACAGTTTGTAATTGTACCTTTAAAAAGAACCAAAACTTTACATTGCACTTTAAAATGAGTTGCATAGGTCCAATACCTTATTTAAGAGTTGAAATATATATACAATATCTTGTAACAAAAATAACCTTTGTTTTATATCAAATAAGGTCTATACTAATGTAAGATTATTGGCTATACAACTTTCTTTGCTTTAAGAGTAGATTCAATAATCTACCCCTTCTTCCTGTTATTTCTATATACTCTCCTCTTTTCAACCTTTCTCTCCCTATGTAAAACAGAAAGAAGGATAGAGAAAAGAAAACAGAGAAATCTGAGTCTAACTTTCTGTATCTTTTCTCCCTGATCAAGACAGCCAACCCTGCTAAATGACAACAATCACCTATAATGCATAAAACAGCGACAAAGCCATCCATGCTGCCTTTTGGAAATGGGGTGCTGTTCTCTTCAAATTGCTACCTGCTCATTTTGGACATAGTTTTGTTTCTGGGGGCCCAAAGGAAATTGGGAAAATGGTTAAGTCTTAGTAAAGCCAGCTGCAACATTTGTTGTCCAGTCATGTGCTGTAAAAATGCAGGCTTAGGCACATGCCTTTAATCCCAGCACTCGGGAGGCAGAGGCAGGTGAATTTCTGAGTTCGAGGCCAGCCTGGTCTACAGAG
>NC_034608.1:86161946-86178297 GCF_900095145.1 Mus pahari
TGGTGGCTCACAACCATCTGTAACAAGATCTGACGCCCTCTTCTGGAGTGTCTGAAGACAGCTACAGTGTACTTACATATAATAAATAAATCTTTTTAAAAAAGAAAAGAAAGAAAAGATGACATGTAATAACTCACATGGACTTTGTAGCCAATAAGATTTATTGGCTATGTTTCATGTAGAAAGATCAGTACATGTATTCCTGCCTTTTTGATCTTGCTAATTTCTTTCTTTCTGTCTGTAGCCAAGATCTTCAGAGGGTCTCCCCTTATCATATTTGATTTTTATCAACTTGGACAGAATCCACAGTTTTTCTTCTCCTGTAGAAATATGTACAAAGACTCTCCCTGAGCATAATACATTTCCTTCCCTCCATTTGGAAGTAAAGACATCCTTAGTGTACACAGGCTGCTTTAGTTTAGCAGTTTTCAAAGCCAGTGTCTCTCAGCAGCTGTTGTTTATTGTTCATTAGCATTCAAGGAATTTAAAGTCTATAAAGAACTGTGCAATCAATCTCTGGGGGTCTTTGTTACCCCTTTCTGTTTGTCAAGCATCTCTTTTAAGGCATGATTGGCTCTTTCTACAACTGGTTGTCCTGCAGGATTGTGGGGGATACACTCCTAATAGACTTTATATTATAATATGCAAAAATTGTTCCATTTTACTAGAGACAAAAGCTAGAGCATTGTCAGTCTTAATTTGTATAAGTAACTTCATAATTACCATAACTTCTACCATAACTTCTAAATGCATAATTACAGAATCAGCTTTTTTAGAACTTAAAGCAGATGCCATTGAAATCCTGAATATGTGTCTGTAATATGGTGTACATATTTTAGTTTACCAATCTCTGTGAAATGAAACATATTCATTTGCCAAATTTCATTTCTTCAAGTACTCTTAGAGTTACTTCCCTCAGGTAATAGAGTTGGTTTATATAGAACAAGAACAACATTCCCTTGCTTGGCTTGTTGCCAAGTGAAAGAAAACACTTTCTTTAACCTTTGCTTTTAAGATGAAGAAATTCTGAAGCACATTTCCTGTCAATAGGATATTGATCAATAGCTTATCAATTTCATTATTATCTTGTGCTCCAGCGCCTGTCTGACCCTCTAGGGATCTGATATGTTAGATGATTTCTATTTCTTTCTTTTTTTTTTTCTGGTTTTTCAAGACAGGGTTCCTCTGTGTAGCCCTGACTGTCCTGGAACTCACTTGGTAGACCAGGCTGGCCTCGAACTCAGAAATCCGCCTGCCTCTGCCTCCTGAGTGCTGGGATTAAAGGCCTGCGCCNCCAGGCCTGGCTATGATTTCTATTTCTGATTATTTGTTGTACCTGAATGAACTGTGAAGTCAATTTTGAATCATCCTGAATAAACTTAGCACTTTCTATTTGCCAAACAACTCTTCCTGCATGTGTGTCAGTCATTACATTAAGAGATTCTTGAGGGGCTGGTGAGATGGCTCAGTGGGTAAGAGCACCTGACTGCTCTTCCGAAGGTCTGGAGTTCAAATCCCAGCAACCACATGGTGGCTCATAACCATCCATAACAAGGTCTGACTCCCTCTTCTAGAGTGTCTGAAGACAGCTACAGTGTACTTACATATAATAAATAAATAAATCTTTAAAAAAAAAAAAGAGATTCTTGAAAAATCTAATAACACCATAAAATTGCATATAATTCCGATATTTGAACTTAATCATAAAGACTCTCGACCACGTTATTTTTTTATGACTTAATACCCTACCTTTCCTGATTTATTTGCATCAGTGTTAAATGTAGGGACCAGAAATTGGTGTTCCCTTTAATATATGAGGGAGAATCCAATTGGTTCTTTTTATAAACTGGAGTCTGCGGAGTCGTGGGTGTAGGGGAAGAGGGGGGAGGGAGAGAGCCCGAGTCCGGCCAGAGTTCCTGTGCTCTGGGCGGGCAGACATGGGAGGACTGCCAGATACTTTGCACGTGGCCCTGGGTGGGCATCTGGCTGTGTGAAGCCACTGACCTCACACGGCGGAGGGGGGGGATGGAAAAGGGGCAGCCCCTGGTACCAGGTTCTCAGTCTCTGGCAACCAACACTGGATACAGAGGAGGAGCTGAGAACAGAATAGGGGCCCCGGGGCAGCGCTAGGCCCCAGAGATAATTGGAGAGAGGGGTCAGGGGGAAAGAGGAGGGCGCTGGGTTGTTCCCATGCAGGCAAGTGTCTTTAGTCCCGGCCTTGATGGTCAGAAACAGTCTATGGTTTTAGAGCATTATTATAGAAAGGCAGAGGGAAAGAGAGGAGAGAGAGAGAGAGAGAGAGAGAGAGAGAGACTGGTCATGGCCAAGAGGAGAGAAGGGGGGAGGGGAAGAGAGAAAGAGAGTTAGAGAGTAAGAAAGGAGAAAGGTGAAGGCTTAGAGAGTAGGAGAGCTTAGAGAGAGAGAGTTTAGAGAGAGAGAGCTTAGAAAGAGAGCAAGGAAAGTAAAGCTTAAGAGAGGGAGGTGGGGCCAAGCAGCCCCTCTTACAGTGGGCTTGCTATCTTGCTGTTGCTCGGTAACTGAGGAGTCTAGCCAGAAGGTCAGAAGCTTGGGACATTGTCTACATGACTGCTAGCCACGAGCCTCTCTTGTGGGGGCTGTGGGGGTGGTAACTTTGACAGGAGCCAGGGGTCCAGGAGACATGATCTAACGCCTTCCATCCCATGTAGATGGAAATTACCACCACCAGGTCCCTCCGGGGTTCAAGGCTCAACTGGAGACCAGGCTGTCTGTGCATAGCCCAGGGCCCCACAGAAATCAACTGGTTTGGAGGTCTTGATGGTTTGTATATGCTTAGCCTAGGGAATGGCACTCTTTGGAGGTGTGGCCTTGTTAGAGTAGGTGTGTCACCATGGACATGGGCTTTAAGACCCTAGTCCTGTAGGACCCCTGAAAATGGGGAGATCCTTGCCCAAGTCTCTGGATGGCGCAGACCCCCCTCAAGAACTCGCAAAAGACCGGTTTTTTTTGTTTGGTTTGGTTTGTTTGTTTTTTGTTTTTTGTTTTTTTTTCGAGACAGGGTTTCTCTGTGCAGTCCTGGCTGTCCTGGAACTCACTCTGTAGACCAGGCCGGCCTCGAACTCAGAAATCCACCTGCCTCTGCCTCCTGAGTGCTGGGATTAAAGGCGTGCACCACCACCCAGGCTGAGACCGTTCTTGATGCAAATCACATGAGGCTTTTATTCCAGAGCTCTGGGGACTACTCATATCGGGTTAGAGTCGACCGGAAAGGGAGAGGGGCCTTTCTTTTTATGGACCCTCAAGGTGGAAGAAGGGAGGAGGGAAGAGGGGATTTCCAAATCACATGGCCTTAGGCCATCAATCTAACAAGTTTTAGCTTCCTGATTTGAGATGATTCACAAAGAATGGGTATAGGAGGGGTGAGGGGTTGGAATCTTGTGCAGGAGCAGGTTTCCAGGAAAGTTTTTCACCTGTAGCCTAGCAACCAAGGCCCACAAGTTCTTGACAAAAAGCTATAACAATCGGCAAATGCATGAGTTCACACAACAATCAGGGCCTGCACAAACACAAATTCAAAAGGTATTCAAACTATACAAATGTCTAAGCTACTGGGGCATAATAAACTTTTTCCCTTCGCCAGCAATAGAATCTATTTCATCAATCTAGTGATTTCTTTTATCTTGTCAAAGCCTTACAGTCCTAGCTGCCTGGAAGCCAATATTCTGCTAGCAGCCTTCAGATAAAGATGTAGATCGCTCAGCTTCTCTTGCACCATGCCTGCCTAGATGCTGCCATGTTCCCACCTTGAGGATAATGGACTGAACCTCTGAACCTGTAAGGCAGCCCCAATTAAATGTTGTCCTTATAAGAGTTGCCTTGTCATGGTGTCTGTTCACAGCAGTAAAACTCTAAGAAAGAAGTTGGTACCAGGGACTAAGGTACTGCTGTGATAAGCCTGGCTATGCTTTTGTTTGACAGAATGTGGATTTTTGAAGACAGTGGAACCCTTAAAGTGGGGCTTAATGGGTTATCCTAGCAGGAGTATGGAAGACTTTGTTGTCAAGAGTGCTTTGAACTGTTCCGACCTGGCCCAAGAGGTTTCAGTGGAAAAGAATTTCAGTATGTAGCATAGAGACTATTTTTGTGGTATTTTGGTGAAGAATGTGGCTGCTTTTGGCCCTTAGCCCAAGAGTCTGCCTGAGGCTAAGGTGGAGAGATTTAGATGAATTGTTTTGAAAAAGGAAGTCTCACAACAGCTTGGTGTAAAATGTGTTGTGTGGTTACTGAAGTTCACTCTTATGAGGAGCATTTTAATGAAAAGGAGCAAGCTGAGAAAGGAAAAATACAAAATATATGGTTTAAGTATTAAAGGGGCACCAGGAAGTAGAATGGAGCTGAATCCTGTGTTCTAGGAGATAACAGATTGAAGGAGTGGGACTTTGTGGCAAGATCCTACACAGCTAAATTTACGTCCAGGCAGGGTGATTTACACCTTTAATCCTAGGAGATAAGCCAAGCAGATCTCAAGGCCAGCCTGGGGCAGAGCAAGTTCTAGGTGAAGAAAAGTACAGGTGTGGTGGTACATGCCTTTAATCCCAGGAAACTTGCAGGCAGATCTCTGAGTTCAAGGTCAATCTACTGAGCAAGTTCCAGGACAGCCAAGTTTAGGCAATGAAGGAGTTGAAAAACAGAAAGCTTGTGATAATGTAATAGAACAAGGGGGCATGTTCCAGCTGCTTGTGGACGTTGTACATCGTGGTGCGCACTAGGCTCCGCACCACGATGTACAACGTCACAAGCAGAGGCAGATTTCTGAGTTCGAGGCCGGCCTGGTCTACAGAGTGAGTTCCAGGACATCCAGGGCTACACAGAGAAACCCTGTCTCTGGAAAAAAAAAAGACCAGCATCACTGGGTGAAATCTTCTGGGAAGTATTTTCTAAGAGCACAACGCATCTGTGTTCTAGAAATAGCCAAGGTTGTTCCCCTGTTGCAGCTGTACTTGATAATTGTGTAAGAGCTATCCAGGTGGTACTTACTGGCTTTGGAGGTGTGAAAGGGTCATGGAGAGCAACTGTATTTCCTAGGTACGATGAAAGGGGAAATTGGTGGTTGTCATGGCCCTCCAGTCCTCCACCCCCCAGGTACTGGGACATCCCAGTTCAAAGAACAAGATTTATGTTCCCAATTGAATCAACTGAACCTGCACTTGTAGCCGATCAGTTGGAAAGCCAATACCTAATACTGTTATTCTCTCTCTCTCTCTCTCTCTCTCTCTCTCTCTCTCTCTCTCTCTGGTTTTTTTTTCGAGACAGGGTTTCTCTGTATAGCCCTGGCTATCCTGGAACTCACTTTGTAGACCAGGCTGGCCTCAAACTCAGAAATCCTCCTGCCTCTGCCTCCCGAGTGCTGGGATTAAAGGCCTGCACCACCATGCCCAGCTACTTTTATTCTCTTTTTAAATTTAAAAACACACCTTGTGGTTTGGCCCATTCCCCTGCACACTCTCTCCCAATCACATAATGGCAAGGCACAGACACCCTGCTTGTGTTGTGTGTATGTGTGCGTGTGTTTCTTTTATAAACCCTGATACCATGACAGCCTCACTGTCAGTCTTCTACCCTGTTGTGTCAGGGTGGATTGTGTTTAGTCCGAGCTCAAGCTAGTAAATAAACCCTGTGGTGTTTGCATTGGATCCCTAGTCCTTGGTGGTCTACTTGGGTTGGGGGGGGCGGTGTCTCACAAATCAGGCATAACATCATAGCCCCGGTTGCAGTTGATGGCCCAGGACTGAAGTGGTCATGCAAAGAAATTGAGATTTGGCACCATGAAAAGAGCCTATAAGAGGCTATTGGCGAAGCACCGTTGCAGCAGAAGACCCCAGCATAATAGAGATGACAGTACCATGGGATGGTCACCAAGAACAGCAGCAGCAGTGGAGTGGGATCAACCAAAGCCTAGAATGCTACAGAGAAGGCAGAATTGGAGAAGTGAGGAGTCCAGAAGATCGTGTGTGCATCCCAGAGACTGGAACAAGAAGTTGTGAAGTTGAAGCTGCCTTGGAAACCCGAAGATGTTAAAGATGCCAGAGCTGTGGAATGTCTGCCAAATGAAAGCCACTAATGGAGTGGAACCAGTCCAGGAGAAAACGTTACAAAAAGTCCAAAAAGAAAAAGGAGTGGAGATGTGAAGATCACTTTTACATCAGATATGAAGCTGCAGAGTTTGGAGTTTGCCCATCTGGTTTTCTGGCTTGTTTTGGGAATTACAGTTAAGAGATTGGATGAATCTCAGAAGAGACTTTCAACTTTGGACTTTTAACATTGTTGAGACTGTTATAGACTTAGGAAACTGGACTAAATGTACTTTTTTTTTTTATAAGTGCTGGGGGTGTTCCAGCCCCCAAAGTAATGCTTCTTTTTTTTTTTTTTAAGATGTATTTATTATTATGTCTAAGTACACTGTAGCTGTCTTCAGACACACACCAGAAGAGGGCATCAGATCCCATTACGGATGGTTGTGAGCCACCATGTGGTTGCTGGGAATTGAACTCGAGACCTTTGGAAAAGCAGTCAGTGCTCTTAACCGCTGAGCCATCTCTCCAGTCCCCTAAATGTACTTTTTTATTATGCTATGTTTAGGTCTGGCACCCACAGACTCATGGGTTTTAACAAGTCTGTGTGGGCCAGGGAGTGGAATGTGATGGTTTGTGTGTGCTGGGGCCGGGGAGTGGAATGTGATGGTTTGTGTGTGCTGCGCCGGGGAGTGGCATGTGATGGTTTGTGTGTGCTGCGCCGGGGAGTGGAATGTGATGGTTTGTGTGTGCTGGGCCGGGGAGTGGAATGTGATGGTTTGTGTGTGCGGGGCCGGGGAGTGGCCCTGTTAGGAAGTTTGGCCTGGTTGGAGTGGGCGTATCACTATAGGTGTGGGCTTTAGTACCCCAGTCCTAGCTGCCTAGAAGCCAGTCTTCCGCTAGCACCTTCAGATAAAGATGTAGAACTCTCAGCTCCGCCTGTACCATGCTTGTCTAGATGCTGCCATGTTCCAATCTTGATGATAATGTGTGGGCTAAAAGTGGTGGCCCACGTCTGACCTGCCACAGGGCTAGGACCATTCATGGAGGAAGCCGCAGGAAGTTTGTCTGTGCACACCACCCGCCACAGGCATGAGGGAGTCGGGCTGTGAGAAGCCACAGGACCCTGATCTGGTGGTGGGGTAGAGCAGTCTGAGGTCTCTGTGAAACTGCCAGAGTCGGGCTCAGACTCTAAGGCACCACAATGTGTCTTGGGTGCCTCAGAAGAGCCGGCTTTGGGGTCCCTGGACCCACAAGGAGGCAGAGGACAGCAGGTTCTCACTCTCGAGCATCACAGACGCTGCTGGATGCTGCGGAAGGGCTGAGAGCAGAGTGGGGGCCTGTGGGGCTGAGGAGAAAAGGGCGGGAGGAGAGGCTCTGGCTGGATCCTGAGGAAAGTCTTTGGCTTGGTTGGGTGGGTGGCTTGGCTCGGTGGGAACCGTGGCTGAGAATGCAGAGAGGTCTCTGTGAGATCAGGCCTGGCTCTTTAGAGGAAAACCTGATCCATTGCTCCAGCATGGCAGATCCCAATGAGAAGAGGGAGTCCATGGTTTTAAGGAGTTTATTGTCATGGTGGGAAGGAGAGCTAAGAGGGTAGTAGAGGCAGAGAAAGGCAGAGAGGGAGAGAGTAGAGAAGTAGAGGCCGGCCATGGCCATATGGAGAGAGGGGGAAAGGGAATGTGAGAGAGAGGGAAAGGGAATGCAGAGAGAGTGGGAGCAAGAGGGCAAGTGAGAGAGGCAAGAGTAAGAGAGTAAGAGAGGGAGAAGGGGGCAAGCAGCCCCTTTTATAGTGGGTTGGCCTACCTAGCTGTTGCCAGGTAACTGTAGGGGTGGAGTCCAGAAAGAATACCAAGGACTTGGGGCATTGCCCTATGTGACTGATGACCACAGAATTATGGAGCTGAGGCCTCGTGTCAGAAGCCTAGTGTCTGGGAGTGTGGCAAACTTCCTTCCATCCCTTGCAGAGTTATCTGCTGGGTCTCCAGGGTTTTAACGTAGCTCAACCATAAAATAGGCTACCTTTCATGGTCCCATAGTAATGGACTGAACCTCTGAACCTGTAAGCCAGCCCCAATTAAATGTTTTTATAATTGTTGCCTTGGTCATGGAGTCTGTTCACAGCAGTAAAACCCTAACAAAGACAGAGATATTTGTTGTCAGTCTCTCCCAGAAAAAAGCTCTTTGCCAGTGTTCATTTTCTGCCCACAATGAGGTAGTCTCAGCATTAGCAAAAGGAACCACAATCTCTGCTGGGTGTGTTCCTACTAACAAATTCTGTCTCATTTTTCCTTTCAGAATCAATTCAGAAAACTTTTCTATATATGTTTTTTTTTTAATTTTTTTACCCTGTTTGTGTCCTGAAAATATCCATTCTAAGATATAATCTTCCCTTTGAATAAGAACCTAATCGGCCATCACTGGGAAGAGAGGCCCCTTGGTCTTGCAAACTTTATATGACCCAGCACAAGGGAAGGCCTGGGCCAAGTAGTGGGAGTGGGTGGGTAGGGGAGCAGAGGTGGGGGGGCTATAGGGAACTTTCGGGATAGCATTTGAAATGTAAATAAAGAAAATAATAATAATAAAAAATGAACAATAAAAAAATTACTGTGGGAGAATGAATAGAAGGCAGGATAATTGAGATATAGGCCAAATTTTGATCAATATCATTGATACATGCATCTGTAGTTTCCTTTCTACTAGAGTCAATTTCTTTTCAAACTCAGCTGATAATTTCCTTTTACTATTTAAGTATTACCTTATAAGGTTTGAAATAAATTGCTTAGCTTTTGAGTAGTCAATCCATTTGTAGACCATAGCCAGTTAATATCTCTCAGAAATTTTTGTTTTTTGTTTTGTTTTGGTTTGGTTTGGTTTTTCAAGACGGGGTTTCTCTGTGTAGCCCTGGCGGTCCTGGAACTCACTCTGTAGACCAGGCTAGCCTCGAACTCAGAAATTCACCTGCCTCTACCTCCCAAGTATTGGGATTAAAGGCGTGCGCCACCACTGCCCGGCCCTCCCAGCAATTTTTGAAAATCATTAAGTATAGGGAGCGGATGTGCCAAGCCCTGTGGTCCCTGTCTGCCAAGTTCAGGTTAGCCTAAACTCTAACCTGAGCTGCTGAGCCTGTGTGGATTGCCTGCCTGCTGAGTTAATGGACTATCACCGGCCTCCCTGGCTGAACTCTGACCGGATCCAGGAGAGGGGGAAGGGATCAGGTCAGAGGACTGAAGACAGGATGCACCCTGGGCTGGGAAGGAGATGGGGGGGGGCTGGGAAAAAAGGATGTGCCCCAGAGGGAGGGGGGAGAATTCTGGGGGAGAAGGCTGTAAACAGTTCAGGTGGGCGAGAGTTGAAGAAGGAGTTGCAGAGTGGAGTTGGGGTTTAGTGAGAGCAGGGAGAGGGTTAGAGAAAGCTGCTTGTGAGAGGGAAAAGATTAAAAGCTGTTCGGGGAGATAAAGAAGTCTGTTTGGAACCTGCTTGGCATTTATGTCGTTTTTCCCCCTGTCTCTGCTGGTCAGAGTTCAGGGGTCTGCGACAATTAAGGGTTCTTAACTGTTGTTGCCTGGTTTGTATCTTTGGTGGCTGAATTCTTTGTAGAACCATCTTATATCCTAGATAACTAATAGAATCTTCTCTTTGTATTTTTTTCAGGAGCAATTTTTAATCCCTAACAAGGCAAAATTCTCTTTATTTCATCAAACATTTTTTTCTAAGACATTTTTCTTTGAGTCAGCTAGTAAAATATCATCCATATAATGGTAAATTATGAACTGAGAACTGCTTACTAATTATTTCTAGTGGCTTCTGTACCAAGTATTGTCAGAAGGTAGGAGTTCAACAATTCCTTGTGGTAGGATTTTCCAATGATATCTCTTTATTGGATAACTTCTGTTAAAAGTAGGTAGGTACTGAGAAAGCAAACCTTTTCTTATTATGTTCATGTAGAGGAATTGTGGAAAAGCAATCTTTTAGACAAATCATTATGATGAGGCCATTCCTTAGGCAACAAGGAAGGCTATGGGATTCCAGGCTATAAATAACCCACCAACTGAATATTAATTGCTGTAAGTTCTGTCAACATCTTCCATTTACCAGATTTCTTTGTAATGACAAATACAGAAGACTTCCAAGGACTGATAGACTCTTCTATATGTTGAGCTTCCAGCTGTTCTTGGACTAGCTGTTAGAGTGACTGTAACTTTCTCTGTGTCTTCTTAGGCAATTGTTCTATTCAAACAGGTTTGTCATTTTGATACTTTAGTGGTAGGGCACCTGGTGTTCTATCGGAAGTGGCTCCCCCATATAAAGTTGAAGAATCAAACTGCTGTTTGCTGCTTGCAGACAACTTAGACTACAGCTTAGATTTTTCAAAACTTCTAGCCCCTTCTAGCCTGCCATCCAAAGGTAGCAGACAAAAGATGGTAAATAGGAAAGGGGGATATAGTCCTGTTTAGAAGTAGTTCTCACTGGGCAGTGGTGGCATATGCCTTTAATCCCAACACCTGGGAGGCAGAGGCAGGCAGATTTCTGAGTTCAAGGCCAGCCTGATCTACAGAGTGAGTTCCAGGACAGCCAGGGCTACACAGAGAAACCCTGTCTCGAAAAACAAAACAAGTCATTCTCAGGGGTAATTCCAATCTCCATTGTCAGGATATCTGCTGTCTACTTCAGTAGTGTTAGGATACCAAAAGACCTGTTCAAAAAGTGTCACTCCGAAAGTCCGGAGTTCAAATCCCAGCAACCACATGGTGGCTCACAACCACCCGTAACAAGATCTGATGCCCTCCTCTGGAGTGTCTGAAGACAGCTACAGTGTACTTACATATAATAAGTAAATAAATCTTTAAAAAAAGAAAAAAGAAAAAAGAAAAAAAGTGTCACCAAACATGAATCAGCAGAAGTGGCACAATTCAGCAGAAACAGCCAGGCCTCCACCAAATTGGCATGAGTCAACCAGAACCAGCGAGAATGCCAAGAGACCTTCGCTGCTATGCCTCGGTCAACTAAGTAAAGATCAATGAAGATGCAAGATCAAGAAAGCATTGCATGGCTAGCCATGCAAGCATCCTATCACTGTCTGTTGGGTCCTACTTATACTGTCTCTAAACATCACGTGTCCTCTCATGGGTCTGCTTCAGCAAAATATCACACGACACATCCAGAAATTCCCACTTCATAGGACAGTCTTTATCTGTCTCTGATAATGCCTTTTTTCCCATTTTACCAGAAACACCTCCTTCCTTACAGCCTGTCTCTAAAGTTTGAGGAATGCTGTGTTTCACACTATTGTAAGAGATCTCTTCCCCATAAGTTCATGGTTATATCTGCCACAAATGGCCTTAACCTTCCTATTTGACCTTCTGGTCCTATACATTTAATCCACTTAAGTCTTTGTTGTACTGAGGCAATACCTTAATCCCTGGGAGCTGGGTATTATAATTATATAATTATAAAATTATATAATTATAATTCCTTTGAAGTGGCCAAATTGGATTCAAGGAATTTTGTTATATTACAGTTACGTCTGCTCCAGTATCCATTAATCCTTCAATCTCAATGGTATGCAACTTTAATTTTAACTTTGACCTCCTGTCAGAAGGTCACACAGGAAGGCTGTGCCTTCAGACTTGCTGGTTCCCTGGGAACCAGTCTGTCTCCATTAAATGGTTTGCTTGTTTGAGCAGCTCTGTTTGCCCTAATCAGACTTTGAATTTTCTAATTGTTTTCAGAATAATCTTTCCTTGGTAGACAGGAAACAAATCAGTTATGTAGATTTTTGTTAGGCCTCAGTCACTTTGCCAAAATTAAGGAATTGCCTTGAATATCTTGGGTGACTTACATTCATGGCCCATGTGACTATTCCTCCCACATCTTTTCTTTCTAACTTTACTCTTATTTTATGTGCCTTGGTGTTTTTGCCTGCATATGAGGGTGTCAGATCTTAGAGTTACAGATAGTGGCAAGCTGCCATGTAGTTGCTGGAAGTTGAGCCCAGGTCTTCTGGAAGAGCAGTCAGTGCACTTAACCACTAAGCTATGTCTCCAGCCTCATTCCATATCTTCCAACCATGTCAGCTACTGTAATTGAGGACCAGAACCTAGGACAGATGTCATCAAAACACTCGAATCTTTTGTAATTAAATGATTATGTGTGGCCCAATTATTAGTTATCTGTTTGACATATGGGTGAGTGTAAGCCATAGCTCATTACTGCTTGCTTAAACATTTTAAAATTCTTTATAGGTTGCCATTAAAATTCTTGTTTGTTTGTTTGCTTGTTTTTTTTTCAAGACAGGGTTTCTCTGTGTAGCCCTGGCTGTCCTGGAACTCACTCTGTAGACCAGGCTGGTCTCCAACTCAGAAATCTGCCTGCCTGTGCCTCCCAAGTGCTGGGATTAAAGGTGTGCACCACCACCACCCAGTGCCATTTAAATTCTTGATGACCCTGCAGGATTCCCTCATCTCCTGTTAATTCCTTTATCAAGGCTTGGAAAACCATTTTAGGTCTCTTAACATGTATAGACTGACTCGCAGTCCTGTGACTAGGTGATGCTGCAGATTCTGACCGTCCTTTCTCTGTCTCTATTTCAGTCTCTATCTCTCTCTCTTTTTTTTTTTTTTTTTTTNGGCTGGCCTCGAACTCAGAAATCCACCTGCCTCTGCCTCCCAAGTGCTGGGATTAAAGGCGTGCGCCACCACGCCCGACCCATCTATCTCAATTTTATTTAGAAATTTTTTTGTAAATTTTCATTAAGGCATCTTCATTTTTCATCCTTTTCTGCATCATTATCATCTTTGCATTTTTTAAAATTAAGTTTATTTGCAATTCATTTTTACACTCCAAATTCCATTCCCCACTCCTCCCTATCTACCCTCTGACTGCTCCACATCCCACATCTCCTCCCCACCTCACCCCATCTCCACATGGATGCCCTCACCCTCCACCCCACCTGACCTCTTAACTCTTTGGGGCCTCCTGTCTCCCGAGGGTTAGGTGCATCATCTCTGAATGAACACAGACCTGGCAGTCCTCTGCTGTATGTGTGTTGGGAGCCTCATATCAGCTACTGTATGCTGTCTGCTTGGTGGTCCAGTGTTTGAAAGATATCAGGGGTCCAGATTAATTAAGACTGCTGGTCCTCCTACAGGATCACCCTTCTCCTCAGCTTCTTTCAGCCTTCCCTATTCAACAACAGGGGTCAGCTGCTTCTGTCCATTGGTTGGGTGCAAATAACTGCATCTGATTCTTTCAGTTGCTTTTTGTGTCTTTTGGAGGACAGCAAGATAGATCCCTCTGTATTCCATAGCCTCAGTAATAATGTCAGGCCTTGGGACCTCCCCTTGAGCTGGATCCCACTTTGGCCCTATCACTGGACCTTCTTTTCCTCAAGCTCCTCTGCATTTCCATCCCTGTAATTCCTTCAGACAGAAACAGTTATGGGTCAGAGGTGTGACTGTGGAATGGCAACCCCATCTCTCACTTGAAGTCCTGTCTTCCTGCTGGAGGTGGGCTCTATAAGTTCCCTCTCCCTACTATCAGGCATTTCATCAAAGGTCTCTCCCTATGAGTCCTGAGAGTCTCTCACCTTCCATGTCTCTGGTACAGTCTAGGTGGGTCCCCCAATCTCCTACTTCCTAAGGTTGTCTGTTTGCATTCTTTCTGCAGGCCCTCAGGGCTTCAGTCCTTTTCCCTCACCCAATACCAGATCAGGTTCCCCTCTCCCTCCCAATGCCCCATCCCACCCCACCCACTTTCCCTCCCAGGTCCCTCCCTCCCTCCCCACTTGTGATTGCTTTCTTCTCTCCCAAGTGGGACTGAGGCATCCTGACTTGGGCACTTCAGCTTGTTGAGCTTTTTGAGTTCTGTGGATTGTATCTTGTATATTCTGTATGGGTTTCTTTCTTTCTTTCTTTCTTTCTTTCTTTCTTTCTTTCTTTCTTTCTTTCTTTGGTTTTTCAAGACAGGGTTTCTGTATGTAGCCCTGGCTGTCCTGGAACTCACTCTGTAGACCAGGCTGGCCTCAAACTCAGAAATCTGCCTGCCTCAGCCTCCCAAGTGCTGGGAATGGGTTTTTTTCTTTTTTCTTTTTCTTTTTCTTCTTCTTTTAATATCCTCTTATTAGTGAGTACATACCATGCATGTCCTTTTGGGTCTGAGTTACCTCACTCATGATAATATTTTCTAGTTCCATTCATTTGCCTGCAAAAGCCAGGATGTCCTCGTTCTTAATAGCCGAGTAGTATTCCATTGTGTAAATGAACCAGATCTTCTGTATCCATTCTTCTGTCGTGGGACACCTAGGTTGTTTCCAGCTTCTGGCTATCAACAGATAATGCCACTATGAACATAGTGGAACACGTGCCCCTGTGGCATGCTGGGGCATCTTTTGGGTATATTCCCAAGAGTGGTATAGTTGGATCTTCAGGTAGATCTCTTTCCAATTTTCTAAGGAACCTCCAGATTGATTTCCAGAGTGGCTGTACCAGTTTGCAACTTCACCAGCAATGGAGGAGTGTTCCTCTTTCTCTACATCCTCTCCAACATGTGTTGTCAGCTGAGGTTTTGATCTTAGCCATTCTGACTGATGTAAAGGTTGTTTTGATTTGCATTTCTCTGATCACTAAGGACACTGAACATTTTTTTTAGGTGTTTCTCAGCCATTCAAAATTCCTCCATTGTGAATTCTCAGTTTAGTTAGATACCCCATTTTTGTTTTTTTTTTTTTTTTCAAGAGATACCCCATTTTTTGATTGAGTTGTTTGGCTTTTTGGTGATTAACTTCTTGAGTTCTTTATATATTTTGGATATTAACCCTCTATCGGATGCGGGGTTAGTGAAGATTTTTTTCCCAATCAGTAGGTTGCCGGTTTGTCTTATCGACTATGTCCTTTGCCTTACAGAAGGTTTCCAGTTTTATGAGGTCCCATTTATCAATTCTTTTTTTTTTCTGGGAGCTTGGTAAACTGTTTATTCTACTAGCAAAGTTAAAAAATGTACGGACCCGGGGTGAGAGCCCTGCATGGTGGCCGCTTCACATACTACTCCTGAGGTTTCCAGGGCTCTGGACACACACACCAGTGGGCTTCCAATGCCTGCTCAGGCGTGGGGCCCAGAGCCTGGGCTCTAGTCTTTGAGAACGAGCGGTGCCTTCACTTGGTTGACCATGTCCTTCCCCATGAGAGCCTCCACAATGGTCAGCGCAAACTCAAAGCTGGTCCCCCGGCCACGGCTGGTGAGGATCAGACCGTCCTTCTCCACGCGGCTCTCTGAGTAGCTGTAGTGACTGCCATTCATCATTTTGTCCTTAGCCAGTGGGTGTGTTGTGACCTTGCATCCAAAACCTACTTGGTGAGCCCACAGAGCCGTAGGACCCGCACAGACGGCAGTTATGAGGCCCTTCCTGTTCTCTTGCTCCTTGAGGATCTCCTTCACCACAGCCGACTCAGATAAATTCTGTGCACCCAGATTTCCTCCTGGAAGAACCACCACATCGTATGGTCCCTGCGTTTTTGCGTCTTCCATACTGGTATCTGGACAAATCATTATGTCACGGCTACACTGCACAGGGTCCTTCCCAGCCAAGCCAGCAACAGTGACTTTAATCCCAGCTCGCCGCATGACATCCACAGGAATCACTGTCTCCATTTCCTCTCCTCCTTTGGCCAGGATGACCAGAGCTCTTTTGGAAGCCATTTCTATTTCTTAAAGACTGCAGCCGCGCCTCCTCCACCCATGCGAAGCCACAGCCAGTCCGCAGGACCATTTATCAATTCTTGATCTTAGAGCATGAGCAATTGGAGTTCTGTTTAGGAAATTTCCTCCTGTGTCAATGAGTTCAAGGCTCTTTCTCACTTTCTCTTCTATTAGATTCAGTGTATCTGGTTTATGTTGAGGTCCCTGATCCACTTGGACTTGAGCTTTGTACAAGGTGACAAATATGGGTTTATTTTCATTCTTCTACATACAGACAGCCAGTTAGACCAGCACCATTTATTGAAGATGCTTTCTTTTTTCCGTTGTGTATGTTTGGAGCCTTTGTCAAAGATCAAGTGAGGATAAGTGTGTGGGTCTTCAATTCTATTCTATTGATCTAAATGTCTGTTGCTGTACCAGTACCATGCAGGCTTTATGACTATTGCTCTGTAGTACAGCTTGAGGTCAGGGATGGTGATTCCCCAGCTGTTTGTTGTTTTTTTTTTTTTAATTGTTAAGAAGAGTTTTCACTATCCTTGGTTTTTTGCATTTCCAGATGAATTTGAGAATTGTTCTTTCCATGTCTTCAAAGAATTGTGTTGGGATTT
>NC_034608.1:86179352-86180431 GCF_900095145.1 Mus pahari
AGAGAGAGAGAGAGAGAGAGAGAGAAGGAGGAGGAGGTGGAGGAGGGGGAGAGGAGAGGGGAGGGGAGAGGAGAAGACAAAGAAAAAGGGAAGAGGAGAGAGGAGTGAGAGAAGTGAGAGGTGAGAGAACAAAGGAGGGAGAGAGTAAGAGCTTAAGAGTAAGAGAGGGAGGTGGGGGCCTAACAGCCCCTTTTATGGTCTTCACTGTTGCTAGGTAACTGGGGAGGAGTTTAGCCTGAAGAGCAGAAGCTTGGGCCATTGCTTATGTGACTACTGACCATGCGTCTCTTGTGGGGGATGTGGGAGATGGTAACTTAGACAGGGGCCAGAGTTCCAGGAGCATGAGGGAAAGCCTACCGTGTCATGTAGGTGAATTGTGACCATCAGGGTTCAGACCTCAGCCTGCAATTCCCCAGAGTACTATACTGAATAGATATGGGGAGAGTGGGCATCCTTGTCTTGTCCCCGATTTCAGTGGGATTGCTTCAAATATGTCTCCATTTAATTTGATATTGACTGTTGGTTTGCAGTAAATTGATATTGTCTGTTGGTTTGCTTTTATTATGTTTAGGTATAGGCCTTGAATTCCTGATCGCTCCAATAATTTTAACATGAAGGGGTGTTTTTTTTTGTTTTGTTTTGTTTTGTTGAGACAGGGTTTCTCTGTGTAGCCCTGGCTGTCCTGGAACTCACCCTGTAGACCAGGCTGGCATCAGACTCAGAAATACACCTGCCTCTGCCTCCTGAGTGCTGGGATTAAAAGCGTGCGCCACCACACCCAGCGGGTGTTGTTTTTTGTCAAATGCTTTTTCAGCATCTGAAGAGATGAGCATGTGATTTTTTTCCTTTGAGTTTGTTTATATAGTAGATTATGTTAATGGATTTTCTTATATTAAACCAACCTTGCGGATTGAAGACCCAGAAATGAACCCACACACCTATGGTCTCTTGATCTTTGACAAGGGAGCTAAAATCATCCAGTGAAAAAAAGACAGTATTTTCAACAAATGGTGCTGGCACAACTGGTGGATATCATGTAGAAGAATTCTAATTGATCCATTCTTTTTTTTTTTTTTTTT
>NC_034608.1:86180442-86182550 GCF_900095145.1 Mus pahari
TTTTATTAATTTGGATACTGCTTCTTGGCCCTGTAGCTATTTTGGCTAGGGCTTTATCTATCTTGTTGCTTCTTACAGAGAACCAGCTTTTGGTTTTTCTGATTCCTTGTATTTTTTTCTTTGTTTCTATTCGGATAATTTTGGTTCTGAGTTTGACTATTTCCTGCGTTCTACTTCTCTCAGGTGAGTTTGCTTCTTTTTGTTCTAGGACTCTCAGATGTGCTATTAGTGTAAGATCTCTCCAGTTTCTTTACCAGGGCAGGTCGTGCTACGCATTTTCCTCTTAGCACTGCTTTCTTTGTGTTCCATAATTTTGGGTATGATATGTCAATGTTTTCATTAAATTCCAGGAAGTCTTTAATTTCTTTCTTTATTTTTCCCTGACCAAGTTATCACTGAGTAAAGAGTTGTTCAGTTGCCATGTGTATGTAGGCTTTCTGTAATTTTTGCTTTTATTGAACACCAGCCTTAGGCCATGGTGGTCTGATAGGATGCATGGTATCATTTCAGTCTTCTTGTATCTGTTGAGAGTTGTTTTGTGACCAATTATATGGTCAGTTTTGGAGAAGGTACCTTTAGGTGCTGAGAAGAAGGTGCATTCTTTTGTTTTATGGTGAAATGTTCTGTAGATATCTGTTAAATCCATTTGGTTCAATACCTCTCAGTTTCATGGTGTCTCTGTTTAGTTTCTGTTTCATTGGTGAGAGTGGGGTGTTGAAATCTCCCACTCTTATTGTGTGGGCTTCAATGTGAGTTTTGAGCTTCGTAAAGTTTCTTTGATGAATTTGGGTGCTCTTGCATTTGGGGCATAGATGTTCAGAATTGAGACTTGGTAGATTTTCCCCTTGATGAATATGAAATGTCCTTCTTCCTCACGGTTGAAAACTCTTGGTTGAAAGTCTATTTTATTGGACATTAGGCTGGCAACTCCTGCTTGTTTCCTGCTTGGAAGACCTTTTGTCATCCTTTTACTCTGAGATAATGTCTGTCTTTGTTGTTGAGGTGTGTTTCTTGCATGCAGCAAAATGCTGGATCTTGTTTGTATATTCAGTCTGTTAGCTTATGTCTTTTTTTTTTTAAGATTTATTTATTTATTATATGTAAGTACACTGTAGCTGTCTTCAGACACTCCAGAAGAGGGCGCCAAATCTCGTTAAGGATGGTTGTGAGCCACCATGTGGTTGCTGGGATTTAAACTCAGGACCTTCGGAAGAGCAGTTGGGTGCTCTTACCTGCTGAGCCATCTTACCAGCCCAGCTTATGTCTTTTTATAGGTGAGTTGAGTCCATTAATATTGAGAGATACTAAAGCGAGATGACTGCTGGCTCCTGACATGTTTGTTTTTGTAGGTGACTTTATGTGCTGTGGCTCTGCTTCTGATTTTGTTGTGAGATGCTTAATACCTTGTCCTTTCTTTGGTGCAGGTGTCTTCCTTGTGTTGGAGTTTTCCTTCCAGGACCCTCTGTAGGGCTGGGTTGGTAGATAGATACTGTTTGAATTTGGTTTTTTCCTGGAATATTTTGTCTTCTCCATCTGTGTTGATTTTGAGTTTTGCTGGGTATAGTAGCCTGGGTTGGCATTTTTGTTCTCTTAGAGTCTGCATGACCTCTGACCAGGCTCTTCTGGTTTTCATAGTCTCCTTGAGAAGACTGATATGTCTGCCTTTGTAGGTTACTTGGCCTTTTTCCCTTGCAGCTTTTAATATTCTTTCTTTGCTCTGTGTATTTAGGGCTTTGATAATTATGTTATGAGAAGATTTTCTTTTCTGGTCCCATTTATTTGGTGTTCTATAGGCTTCTTGTACCTTTATGTCCATCTCTTTCTTCTTGTACCTTTATGTCCATCTCTTTCTTTAGGTTGGGGAAGTTTTCTTCTATGATTTTGTTGAAGATATTTTCAGGCTCTTTGAGCTGGGAATCTTAATTCTCCTCTGTTCTGATTATTCTTATATTTGGTTTTTCTCCTCTGTTCTGATTGTTCTTATATTTGTTTTTTTCAGTGTGTCCTGAATTTCCTGTATGCTTTGGGTTGGGAGTTTGGTTTTTCAAGACAGGGTTTCTCTATGTAGCCTTGGCTGTCCTGGAACTCACTTTTTAGACCAGGCTGGC
>NC_034608.1:86183020-86184197 GCF_900095145.1 Mus pahari
GATGGTTGTGAGCCACCATGTAGTTGCTGGGAATTGAACTCAGGACCTTTGGAAGAGCAGTCAGTGCTCTTAACCGCTGAGCCATCTCTCCAGCCCCGCATCTTTTTTATTCTTAATTATTTACCTAAGTTTTCCCTTATATTTGTTTCCACATTTCATTTTTCTCTCTTTGTTTTCTCTCTGATACTTTAGCATTTTCCTTAGTCTTATCTATAAAATTTTGTAATGTTTTCTCTAAAATTTTCTCCTCTGAGAACACATGGGAAATCAAAACGACTATTAAGGTAAAAATTAAGGGGGCTGGAGAGATGGCTCAGTGGTTACGAGTACTGACTGCTGTTCCATAGGTCCTGAGTTCAATTTCCAGCAACCACATGGTTACTCACAACCATCTGTAATGGAATCTGATGCCCTCTTCTGGTGTGTCTGAAGACAGTGACAGTGTATTCACATATATGAAATAATTTTTTTTTAAAAAAAAAAGTTTTGTTTTTTTTTAAAAAGGTAAAAATTGAGGATTATCAGTGTGACAATTTTTTGGGTCCAGGAATCCTCATACAAACCACTCAGACTCTGAGTATAGTTAAGCAAGCACAGTTTACTGACTGCACCCCCCCCAGACTGACTGATTAGAAATGCAGTCTTAGACTTGGGGGCTAAGACTACAACACCAAATGTTTTCCAGGGACAGTTTATAAAGTCAAAACCCCATGATGAGCTCATCGCCCTGGTGTCAGCTCTGACTCAAGCTCTTTTGGCTGGCTTGACAAAACTGTTCTAAGTGACCTTTATTGTGACTGGTCTTAAGTGGAGCTTATGGCTATGGCATCTTTAAAGAAAACCTCAGAACATAACAGGGAATGTGGCCATCCCAGCCCTGCTCTGAGGAAAGGTGTACAATTTCTGTGTCAGAGACAATAGGAGCTGTATGAAATGGCTGGCAGGCATGGAGTGAGCTGGCTACAGGGGTGCTTATAAGAGCAGGCTGCAACAATAATAATAGACTCAGTAATATGGTCTCTCTAGTCTATGTCATAGAACCATTTACATGGCACTAGGTTGTAGGACCCCCAAAAGGGGATCCCCCTCTAGTCGCAGATACCGGGAATCCCCATGCTCGAGACACTTCTTTTTTTTTTTTTTTTTTTTTTTTTTTTTTTTTTTTTTTTTTTTTTTT
>NC_034608.1:86185020-86186938 GCF_900095145.1 Mus pahari
GTACCTACTCCAGCCGCTATCCCCAGTCCCATGAGTACCGCAAAGGTCAAGGTGATAGGTTCTCTTTTCCAGCGGACTCGGTGATCAAACTCATCTACAAAGGAGCTATCATCATGATATAGGAGTCTAGGTACAAGTTGAACCAAAATGCAGTAATCTTTGGAATTATTAAAAACAGAAGTAGACACATAAGGAGTGAGAACAGTGTTGCAGGCCCATACTGTGTCTATGGGGGGTACTAGATACTGATCACTTCCTGTAGACTGGATGGTCTGTGTTTGATTACAAAGGTGCTGTTTGTCATGGGGTACCTGGCCTAAACAAAGTCCACTTCCTGAGACTGCCGTCAAAGTCAACTTTCTGTTTTCCCACCAAGGGCATTGAGAGGAGTCCGACGTTTTGTTGTAACCCCTAGTCTGAGCAATACCTTCATAATATGGGGGGCTTGAGGCATAGCACAACCAACAAGACTGAGTAACATTAGGATTGGTATGATTCAGGACCAGGAATGCCCCTTGCATTAANCTAAACAGACGATTTTCAGTGTCTGGGGGTATGGGAGTAAGAGCTACTACCGTGTTATTTGAAGCAGAGGGAGGTTCTTTAGCTAGGACATTAGGACCTACAGGTTGGGCTGGGGGGCTACTGAGGCTCAAGTGAACCATGACTGATGATCCTGGCTTGCTACCATAGTCATTAAAAACTACCCCCCAGTGCATGCCCCTTATCCATGCCTTGGTATCATAATTTTTTCCAGTATCTGTAAATTTGATCTGAACTCTATCTAAATCAGCAGGGCGACAGTCAATCCTTCCATATGGCTGCATTATGACATACTTTCCTGGCCCAGAGTTTTTAAAAGAAGATGTAGCCCTGTCAGGAGTATATTCGCTGTCCCATTTCCAATCTCCGTCATTGGAAGAAACACAACTCCATTTGGCACAATAATGAGAGGCTGGACCCCCACATACGGACTGCTTATTATGCTCTGGGCAGCAGTAGAACCCATAGCTTCTTACTTGATTAGGGGGAGTGGAAGTAGGGATAATCTGTTTGAGGCAGAAAGTTAGGTCTGGCCACCATGTCCCTGGTGGTGCTATTTTGGAAGTGGTGAACAAAACCTGATCCAAATCAGGACCAAGAACTTGCCAAGTTAGAATTAAAGGCTGGTGTGAGTTGTGGTTTGGTAGGTAAACCTGACCTGAGTGAGGAGCAGTCTTAACTGAATCATCTGGTGGGTGCTCACGGTCAGGTCTGGTGGTTTTGGCGTTGGGAACATGAGCAGTAGCGTGACCTCGGTTCATGTCAGCAGCAGCAGCAACAGCAGCAGCGGTGGCGGTGGCTCTGGCGGAGTTGGCGGCGGCGGCAGAGGCAGCGGCCTGGATGATCTCCGGTGACACTGTAGGTTTTTTAGCTGGCGGCAGAGGATTCACAGCCCCTATGTGTCCTGGCCATATTCCCGCATCCTGGCTCTCTACCTCTGCGATGCAAGGGAAGTTTAAGAGGATTATCCAGTAGCTGCCACCGTCCAGTTGTCTTCATCTTGGCTGGGTGCCTTTTTGATGTGGGAGGCGTGGATCCAAGCAGCGATCCCGTCTACCTTTACTGTCGTGGGGGTGGTCAGCAACACCAGATATGGTCCTTTCCACCGAGGCTCTAGGGTGCCAGTGTGATGTCATCTGACCAAGACTGAATCTCCAACCTGGAACCTGTGAGGCACCGCTCCTTTATCTGGTCCCAGATCTGTGTTCTAACGACTTGCAGGGCCTTTAGATGGGTAAACAAAGCAGAGGGTGAGGANGAGTCGACACTGGGATCCAATATCCCACCGGACTCAGTCAAGGGGGGCGGTCCCCCATGGAGAATCTCATAAGGAGTGAGGCTGAAACGTCCGGGTGTGTTTCGGACCCTAAGAAGC
>NC_034608.1:86186949-86203415 GCF_900095145.1 Mus pahari
CAGTCTCGGGAAGGACGCGCACCCAGTAGGACGCAGAGACCGACTTGCTGTAATCACACGAGGAAGCTTTATTGTATGCGAGATGAAACGAGAGCTCAGGCCAGCATGCTGGGGTCGAGACTCATACACCACACAGGGAGTAGAGGAGTTTCGACCCCNACCTGAATTTTTACAGAGCTTATAAAGGAAAAAAACCACAAACCGGGGGGAGCAAAGGGGAGGGAAAAGGGGAATTCTAAAACCATAAACTGCCCATACAGTTAGGTCATATGCTAGTCATGTGTAACACTAGGCAATACACCCAGGGCTTTGTGACATTGTGGTTAGGATGGTGACATTTTACAGGGGCGTTGGAACATTGTGACCGGAGGCTATGGGTCATTGTGGTTGTTCCAGGAAACTTTTCATGCAAGAATGCTCCGGGAACCATTGTACAGCAAGGGAGGGTGAAAAGTTCATGTTCTCACAGACCCCACTTCTTCTTTTGGGTAGCTAGGCAGCTTATTACTTTTTTTAACCCTTCAGTTCCATCTGTGCAATCCGAGTTTTTCCTCTCAGCCCCAGGCTCTTAGAATAACGACTACTCTGAGACTAAAAAATTATATTTACAAATACCTGGCTCCCCAATATCTCATAAATTAATATCCCCTTTACCCTCATCTCAGTCCTTAGCTGCGTCTGACCACCCCCCTCTCCCTGCAGGCTGACCCCTCCCTCCTCACCTGCCTTCCTCCCAGAATCCTTACGGCTTATCGGATGTCCCACCTTGTATTTCCTGCCTCAGCTACAGGCCAGCTTTAGTTGACAAATGTTGCATCCATACAGTACACGAGAGATATTCTACCTAAAGCAACCACCTTCCCAATGTTCAATATCTGTAAACCGACCGACCTACTCATGCACAATGTTTCTACTGATACCCACAACCTGTAGCCATTCCAAACATCTGCACCTATTCCCCTACATGTACCTATTTACCTGTTCACATTTCTACTGCCTGTACCCAAAGACAATATGGAGTGTATACCCAACACATGTACCCAACCCTATACCGATCCAATTCCCTATCCATTCCCGTGCCAGTACTGCATACATACCTACAGCCTTTATCCTCACATGATACTTGTACCAATTTTCATTCTTGTACCCCAAATCATGCCCTGTACCCATAAACCCTACCTTTACCCATTTCCACCACCTGTACAGAATACCACCACAGAGGAACACATTCCAACCACCTGTACCCATACATAGCACCTGTATCCAATATCCAGCACATTATCCATTTCTACCACCTATGTTGTTCCCATTCCATCATGTGTACCCAACCATACACAAAACAAGTACCCACACCTAATTTCTGTAACCATACCCAATATCTGTATCCATTTATACCACCCATACCCATGCCCACCACATCTACCCACTCCAAACACCTGCTCCCACCAGATGTACTCATACCCAATACCAATATATGTTTCCATTACTGTGCCCTACCCACAACCTGTTCCATTGCCCAATACTAGTACCCATACTGGTACCGTCATCGCCACACGTACACATTAAATCGCTGTACCCAATACTGTGCTCACATCTAACCTCTGTCCTAGTCTCAACCCTGCTCATACCTCCACCTGTACTTGTTGGGCCCTACTAACTAAGGTTGAAATCTACCATTGTCTGGACAGTTCTCTTAAGCTTGGTGCAAAATGGAGGACTCCCTGTGCCCAGCAGCCTTCTCCTTCTCTGATCTTGTTTGGGGAGCGCAAAACCCCTAAACCCCCTACAGACTGTCATGTAGTCTTGGTGAGATTACAGGTTCAGCTTCCCTTCTGGCAATAAGAACCAGCAAGCACCTAGAACTCCTGGACTGCCTCTCCATGCAAATGAAGTGTTATTTGGTACCCTAAGCTGTAGCCAATGATACTTACCCACCCTAGAAACCCCTAACCCCTTCCCGAAACTATATAGGCTTTGGTTCACCCCGATTAAGGTTGACCTGCCTCTCTGAAGCTGATCCTAGACAGAAGTCTGTCATCGTGCTCATGAGCCATCCAACCCTGTTTGTTGACTCTGCTCCCTTTGTCTTCATGAGCTGGTGGCCAGTGACCCCTGGGAGAAGGGGAACCACATGTACTCATGGTAAATACCTGTACCCTTGCCCAGTGCCTGTTCCCATTTCTGCTAACTGTACCTTTAAGCCTTACCTGTACCCAATTAATGTCTCCATTATCACCACCTGTCTCCATGCCAACTACCTGTACAATACCACCTTCCTGTACCCATACCTAAAACCTGTACCTATAGCAACACCTGTACTCACATGCAACTGTGTGCATTCCTACCATCTGTGCTCATGTCAAATACTGCATGCATGCCCAATACCAACCACTACCTATTCCCAAAGCTGTTCCCGTACCCTACACCTATTCCCATACCCAACAGCTGTTTCCATACCCTACAACTGCATCCATACCCTACAACTGTATCCATGCCCTCTACCTCCAGCCATGCCCCATGCCTACACTAGTCTCCATTGCCTGTAACCATACCTAACAACTAGCCATTTCCACCACATGTACTGTAGGCATGACTTTTTTCAATGCCTACTTTTTTTTTAAGATTTATTTATTTATTATATGTAAGTACACTGTAGTTGTCTTCAGACACTCCAGAAGAGGGCGCCAGACCTTGTTACAGATGGTTGTGAGCCACCATGTGGTTGCTGGGATTTGAACTCCGGACCTTTTACCCGCTGAGCCATCTCACCAGCCCCTCAAAGCCTACTTTTAATGATGGGTCTTAAAAGTTTTAACCTCCCTTCTAGTCTGCCACACCCCAAAGGTAGTAGGAAAGAAAGATTATTAGGACATGGGAGAAGTAGAAGTTTAGAAATTGTTCTTTGAAGCAAATCCCATCTGCATTGTCAGGAAATCAGCAGTTCAGTTCTCACGATTCAGTAGCGGCAGCATGATCCACTCGCAAACACTTCAGGAATACACCAGCAGTCCAGTTCAGTAATGTTGGTATAGCAAACACGAATCAGCAGTGGTGGTATGACCTAGCACAGTTAGCCAGGCCTCTGCCAAACTGTCAAGAGTCAGCAGGAGGGACCACCAGGGATGCCATGAGAAGCCCTCAGCTGTGCCTCTCTCAACGAAGTGGTGGTAAAGAAGATTCACAAAGCTAGCTATGCAAGCAAGCCAAGCCCCTCTCACAAGTAGCCGAGTCCTATTTATTCTCCCTCCAAACAGCACGTGTCCTCCATGGGTCTTGCCTCAGCACGTGAGTCTGTCTCACCTGCCATCACTCTGCCAATCTGCCCAAGTCTGTGGAAGTGGCGAGAAGCTGCCAGCACACAGCAGAAGGTTTTTGGTGTGTTTCTCTCTATGGAGTCACAACAAATGGAGCTCAAGTACACAATGTAAGGCGGACCGATTCATGTGTATTGTTAGCAAAGAGTCTTTCATCATCTGTCCTTTCCTGCACTTGCTTCAGCAAAACATATTTCCACTTGTGTCTGCTTTAGCAAAACATTCCTTCACACGTCTACTTTAGCAAAACTTCACCTGTGTCCACTTCAGGAAAACACTCCTTCATGTGTTTGTCCCAGCAAAACACCATCCAACACACTGACTTTCCGAAGAACCCTTAAGCTTCTATTTCAGTGTACCAAAACCAATACCTGTTCCCATAACCAATACCTATACCTATTCCTACCTGTGTTCTCAGAAACAGTAACTGTACCCATAGGCCAAACCTGTACCAATCCCAGTACATGACGCCATGCCCAATACTTCTTTCCATACCTAATAGCTAGCCCATGCGTACCACCTGTACCTAGCTCCAAAATTTATTGTCACACGTAAAGTACGCATTTATACAAACTGTGTCCATTTGGACCACCTGTGCCCATACCCAATATCTCTACCCATTTCCACAAACTATACCCATGTCAAATACCTTTACCCATACCCAACCCCTGTTCACACTCACCACCTTACCCATACCCAATCCTTGTTCATACTCAGCCACCAATATCCATATCCAATCTCGGTTCTCACTTAGACACCTTACCCATTCCCAACCCCTGTTCATACTCAGCCACCAGTGTCCATACTCAATTCCTGTTCACGCTCAGCCACCAGTGTCCATACCCAATCCCTGTTCACACCCAGCCACCAGTGTCCACATCCAGTATCCGTACCCACTCCATGAACTGTACTCATACATTCCAAATAGACCCATTCTCAATATCTATACCCATTTCCTCCACCTGTGTCTATACCCAACACCTGTACCCTTTTCCTCCAACTGTCTATAACCAACACCTGTACCCATTTCCTCCACCTGTGTCTATCTATACCCAACACCTGTACCCATTTCCTCCACCTGTGTCTATACCCAACACCTGTACCCATTTCCTCCACATATCACCTCCACATCACCTGCACCCGTGCCTACTGTTTCCACCATCCCTGCACATGCTACAACTTTCAGTATCAGTACTGTATGTCCTCCATTACACTTACCCATAACATACCTGTGCTTATTGTCACCACCATACACAAACCTGTTTCTACATGCACATTAACTCTCCCAAACCTAATACCAACATACATTCTGCCACATGTACCCCAAAACAAAACCTGGACTATTCCCACCATCAGTATTCATATTTAATACCAAACCCCTGTGCCGCAACTACCACTTGTATGCGTCCCCCAGTAACTATACCCATTCCTAATACATGAACCCACACAATACCTGTACCCACTTCCACCATCTCTACCCACACCTACCAACTGTGCTAGTAACCAATAGTTGTACCCGTTCCAGTCACATCTACACATACACAACACGTCTATTGATGGTCTTACTTGTGCTCTGACGCATACCTGTATCTAAAGCACTAAGTGTACCTGTACCCAACAGCTGCAGTTATACAAAACAGCTATACTCTCTATTCAATGCCTATAGCCACTGCCTCTATCCTTATCCAATCCCGTGGTCATACCCAGTACCTCTACCCACACCTACTGTTGGCAACCACAGTACTGTACCCATTCCCACTACCTATAAGCACACCCAATATCTATACCTAGTCCCACCACTCAGACCAATGCTCAATGCCTGTACCCATCTTCACAACTGTATTCATACCCACCACCTCTACTACTACACAGTCCTGTTCTCATATCTTACACTTACAGAGATTCACACCACCAACTGTACCAATACCGTACCCGAACCTGCTCACACCCAATCCTTGTGCCCATCCCCACTACCTCTGCGCATACCTACCCAATACCTGTACCCGTGTCTATGACCTCTGCTCATACCACCTGTATCCATCCGCAAAACCTGTAACCACATCCAAAACTGTCCATGGTCTGAATAACTCCACTCATACATATCTGTTCCAATATCTACTCTCTCTGTACCTACATCTGATTATTGCTCACTTTTGCATTAGCTGTTGCCATACCCATGACCTTTCTACACACCCCCGTAGACATATCGAATACTTATATCCCTACTGAGCACATTAACCCATAGAAAGTGTCTCTACATATACCCACCACCTATATCTGTACACAGTATATATAATTATCCACTTCCTGTACCATACCCAACACTTTCTGTAGCCAAACCCAACACTTGTAGCCATAAACAGTAGCTGTAACCATACCCAACACCTATAGGCATACCCAACACCTGTAGCAATAGCTGGTACCTACAGTCATACTTGACATCTATACCTATATGTCTTAGTTAGGATTTTATTGCTGTGAAGAGACACGCCATGACCATTGCAACTCTCTCTCTCTCTCTCTCTCTCTCTCTCTCTCTCTCTCNCTCTCTCTCTCTCTCTTTTCCGAGACAGGGTTTTTCTGTGTAGCCCTGGCTGTCCTGGAACTCACTCTGTAGACCCAGGCTGGCCTTGAACTCAGAAATCCACCTGCCTCTGCTTCCTAAGTGCTGGGATTTGCCTGGCTGGCAACTTTTATATAAGACAACATTTAATTGGGGATGGCTTACGGTTTCAGAGGTTCAGTCCATTATCATTAAGGAAGGAAGCATGGCAGCATGCAGGCAGACATGGTGCTGGAGGAGCCAATAGAGTTAGTTGTACATCTTGATCCAAAAGTGGCAGCAGACTCTTCCATAGGAGGTCGGGAGGAGGGTCTTTTCAGCACTGGACAGAACCTGAGCATAGGACCTCAGAGTCCACCCCCTCAGTGACACACTTCCTCCAACAAGGCCACACCTCCTGATAGTGCCACTTCCCATAGGCTGAGCTTTTTCAAATCATCACACCAGGAGCCTCACACCCATCGAGATGCACCTGTGTCTGCCTTCCAATTGCTGGGATTAAAGGTGTGTGCCACCGCCACCTGGCTAAGAGTTGAAGTGTAACCTCTGACCTTTCCACCTACACCCCAGTTCCCAAATAATAACTTGGAGCCTATATTTTATTTATGGCTAAGTGCCTAGGACATAAGCTTTGACTTGTTCCCCAATTAACTCAGAACTTATATTAATCCATCTAATCCATCTGCCACAATGCTGGCTACCTCTCCTCAATTTCATGCACCCAACCTCTACAGAGTCTGGGTGGCAAATCTTTTTCCCTTGACTTTTCCCCAGAGTTCCTCTCTCTGCTGTGGTCCCACCTTCTAAATCCTGCCCTTTACTTATTGGCCATCAGCCTTTTATAGACAGGAGATACTTCCACACAGTCCACAAGACTACATCGCCCTACATCTCCCCATTTTAGCCCAATAAAAGGCTCTTTCTCTAACATCAATAAACTATATACCACAAAAACAATGACGAAAACTCTCAGGTACAAATTACATTCACAGTGTCCCATGCAGATGTATCGGCAACCTTGAAGAGAATACTCCATTATCTATCCAAACTTGGTGAGTCCAAAGTTCTGTACTGAAATAATTTTCTCATATGACTTGCCTGACCAAACTAAAAATGGCTTCTTAAACCTACACAACATGGCCTTAATCGCGAGGCTGTAGGTATCTGGTCTTCTTTAGTTGAAGCAGGGGCAGCTTCTCGCCCAGCAGCAGCTTACCACACTGAACATTTGGAGGTTCTTTGATGTTTATCATCTTCTAAATGGTGTGGGGTGCTGCCAGGAGTAGACCTGTCTCACTGTCATGAAAAGCCTTATGTCAATAAAACATCTTTAGGGCTGGTGAGATGGCTTAGTGGGTAAGAGCACCCGATTGCTCTTCCGAAGGTCTGGAGTTCAAATCCCAGCAACCACATGGTGGCTCACAACCATCCGTAATGAGATCTGACGCCCTCTTCTGGAGTGTCTGAAGACAGCTACAGTGTACTTACATATAATAAATAAATAAATCTTTAAAAAAAAAAACTGTTTAAAAAAATAAATAAATAAAACATCTTTAAATGTCACATTCTGTACATCTCTGAGGATTTTGAAGACCATCTGTCTATAGTATTGCAATGGGCAAATGTTGCTTGTTTCTAGCTATCTACTAACTGTTCATCCTGGGAAACACATTTCTGTAATTAAATTAGTGTCTAACATGACCAGAAATCATGACTGACTGACTACAAACTTGTATTTCTTTCTTTCTTTCTTTCTCTTTCTTTCTTTCTTTCTTTCTTTCTTTCTTTCTTTCTTTCCTTCTTTCTTTCTTTCTTTCTTTCAGATTTTCTTATTTCTTTTATGTATATGAGTCACTGTCTTCAGACACATCAGAAGAGGGCATCAGATCACATTACATATGGTTGTGAGTCACCATGTGGGTGCTGGGAATTGAACTCAGGACCTCTGGAAGAGCAGTCAGTGCTCTTAACTGCTGAACCATTTCTCCAGCCCTGACTTGAATTTCTTAATAATCCTAAACAGTTTGTAATAGTAGCTTTCAAAATGAGTAGAACTTCACATTGCATTTTAAATTTGGTTGCATAGTCTCTAGCTGCATATATAGCAGAAGATGGCCTAGTCAGCCATCATTGGGAAGAGAGGCCCCTTGGTCTTGCAAACTTTATATGCTCCAGTACAGGGGAATGCCAGGGCCAAGAAGTGGGAATGGGTGGGTAGGGGAGCAGGGCGGGGGAGGGTATAGGGAACTTTCGGGATAGCATTTGAAATGTAAATAAAGAAAATGTCTAATTAAAAAAAGTTGAAAAAGAAAAAAATAAAGAAAAAAAGAAAAAAATTGGTTGAAACAAATGTTGAAACATAATATACAGTATGTTGTTGCAAAAATAATCTTAAATTGTATCAATATATAAAATTTTATACCAATGTAAACATATTTGGTTTGTTGATGTTCTTTAGTTTAAAAGTAGATTCAATAATCTACCTTTTATCTTATCCCTATATCCCTCCCCTTTTTCTTTCATCCCTCTATCCCCTTTCTGGGTAGACTCCATAGGAGAGAAAGGATAGAGGAAAGAAAAAGAGAGAAAAAGAGATCCCTGAATCTAAACCTCCTGTAATTGTTTCCTCCCTGACCAACAGCACTAGCAATTCGTAACCAACCCCTCTCAGGCTATGACAAACATCCTTACCCACAAAATGACCAAAGCCACCCACCACATTTTTTGGCAAAAGGGCATCAGTCTCTAGAAATTGCTTTCTGCTGCTTGAGGAGACATCTCTTTTGGGAACTGCCTTAGTCAATGTTTCTATTCCTGCACAAACATCATGACCAAGAAGCAAGTNGGGGAGGAAAGGGTTTATTCAGCTTACATTTCCACATTGCTGTTCATCACCAAAGGATGTCAGGACTGGAAGTCATGCAGGTCAGAAAGCAGGAGCTGATGCAGAGGCCATGGAGGGATGTTACTTACTGGCTTGCCTCCCCTGGCTTGCTCAGCCTGCTNTCTTATAGAACCCAAGACTACCAGCCCAGAGATGGCACNACCCACAAGGGGNCCTCCCCNCTTGATCACTAATTGAGAAAATGCCTTACAGCTGGATCTCATGGAGGCATTTCCCCAACTGAAGCTCCTTTCTCTGTGATAACTCCAGCTGTGTCAAGTTGACACACAAAACCAGCCAGTACAAGAACCTAAGAAAATTAGGATATTGGCCAAGTCCTATGAAAGCTAGCTGTGACATTTGTTCTCCAGCCTCTGTGCTATGGGGAAGTACAGCAACTGAAGTCCTGGCTGGGACAGTCTCTGGGAGGCTGGACCAGTTGAGTTAGCATTTTTTTTAAAAAAGATTTATTTATTTTATATATATGAGTACACTGTAGATGTATAGATGGTTGTGAGCCATCATGTGGTTGCTGGGAATTGAACTCAGGACCTCTACTCGCTCTGACCCTGCTCACTCCGGCACAAAGATTTATTTATTTTATGTATATAAGTACACTGTAGCTGTCTTCAGAAGAGGGTGTCAGATCTCATTACAGATGTTTGTGAGCCACCATGTGTTTGCTGGGATTTGAACGCAGGACCTTTGGAAGAGCAGTCAGTGCTCTTAACCACTGAGCCATCTCTGCAGCCCAAGCTAGCATTTTGAAGTTGTCCTGGGTGCAGATTTTGAGGAAGCAGCTATTGGAGCGGTCTGAGTTGGATCACCTGAGCCACATGTCTTGTGTTCCTTGTTATCTGGTCAGTTTGTTCTGTAAACATATAAACTTCAAAGGCAATATATGGTTCTGCATTAAAAAGGTATGGAACGCTCACTGCGTGCAATTCAGTTAAAGAAGATTCTCTGTTCTTTGAGCAGGAGGAAGGCATCAAAATTTGGACTGTATATCTAAACTGTAATATAAATTTTCATCCATGCCATTTGAAAGGATGGCATGGTAAGTCTTGAGGACTCTGTAGACAACAAGACTTATTGGCTGGGCACAGCTGAAATCCTTGCTGGAGACATTGTCTCAGCCAGTCTCAGAGCTGTTGCCATGTCGAGGAATATACAGCGTATACTTTGCATGTTTTGTTCTTCCTGTTTTCTTCCTTTGTGTCTGTAGCCTAGGTCTTCAGGAGGTCACTCCTGGTCAAATATAATCTTTATTATTTTTGATGGAATTTATAGATTTTCTTCTTCTGTTGAAACAAAGACAAATCTCTTCCCTAGAATAACACATTTCCTTCATTCCATACTGAGGTTATCACACATGTAGGCTGATGTAATTCTGCAGTACTTTCTAAAATCCAGCACATTTCAGCAGCTGTGCTATCTGTCTCATTGACATTAAAAAATTTAAAGATACATGTGAGTTTCTGACAAAACTCACTTTAATCCGGTCTGGGTTCATCCTGAGAGGCGGCTGGCTGAAATGGAATGTGAGAGGAAAATGGAGCCAGGACAAGATTTTCTGTTCGAGGCTCAAAGTTTAATAACCGAACTCCGTTTAAATAACATGGAAAAATTCCCAGCCCCCTCCTCAGTCTTTGAAGTTGCTGGTGGCAGTCTGATTGTAGGCGGGTCCAAGGATCAAGGCAGGGATGAACGTCTGTTGGTGTAGGCAGTCCAAGGATGCTGCATTCTGGGAGATGGGGGAGGTCCTCTCGGTAGGCGGTGGAGACACAGCAACTCTCTGGTGGAGAGTGATCAGTGTAACAGAAAGGTAGGCTTGGCGGATAACTGCAGGTGGTCCAGTGGACAGAGGCCTGGGAGACCCCAACAGTTACATGAATCATATTTAATGCTATCTCCAGGAGATCCCTCAGCCCCATTCTGTTCTATGAGCATTTTCTTTAAAGTCCGGTAAAATCTTTTTTTTTTTTTTTTTTTTGGTTTTTCGAGACAGGGTTTCTCTATGTAGCCCTGGCTGTCCTGGAGCTCACTTTGAAGACCAGGCTGGCCTCGAACTCAGAAATCCGCCTGCCTCTGCCTCCTGAGTGCTGGGATTAAAGGCGTGCGCTACCATACCTGGCTCAGTAAAATCTTTTGACAATTGTTTGACCTATAGAATTGTGAGACATGCCAGTAACATATTTTATGCCATTGTGTCTAAAACATTGTTGTATTCTCCTGGATACATATGCTGGAGCACCATCAGCTTTAGTCTGCAAAGGCATCTCTAAGATCACCTCCATCTCTAATAAATGTGCAGTCTAAGAATCATTCCTTTCAGAACTGAAGGCAAAACTATACAATTGTATAACATACTAACGTATGCACGTATCTTTTTTTTTCTTTTTTCTTTTTTAGTTTTTCGAAACAGGATTTCTCTGTGTAGCTCTGACTGTCCTGGAACTCACTTTGTAGACCAGGCTGGTCTCCAACTCAGAAATCTGCTTGCCTCTGCCTCCCAAGTGCTGGATTAAAGGCGTGCGCCACCACGCTCGGCGTATGCACATATCTTAATTCTCCAAACTCTACATAATAGAACACATAATCTACTGTATGCCATTGATAAAAGGTAGTATTGTTAAATAGAATTTGTATTCTTAATTCAGCATGTATCTAGAAATTTAATAGACTGTCATTCTGCAATCTGGTCACAAGGTGGCAGCATAGGACTTAGAATGGAATCATCTGACGCTCCTTTATTCTGAATTAAGTTTTCTAGCTCTTCTAATGCCTCCACTCTACCATGTAATTTTTCTAGTCTTTCCATTCTCTAAATCAGCTTTCATTTATTTCTCTTAAAAAAGATATATAAAATTTCGATCGTTACTGAGAAAACAATTATTTTTATGTGAAACAAAATTGTGTGGGATCTGGATGCATTGTGTTGTTGTGTTTTCCTTTTTTTTTTTTTTAAACACAGAAAAACAAATATTTTTAAACCTTTCTCTTTTTCCTTGGAAGACTTTATTATTTACAAATTAAGTATTTGTTTCTTCTTTCTTCTTTACTGTTTTCAAACTTAGACTTTATCGGTTCAGAAGTTTGGGTCTTTTCAGTCCCACCTCAGCTTCCGAGAACACGAGGACACGTACCTTCTTGGTCCTTCTGAGCATCTGCAGGCTCCTTCTTCCAGCAGCTGTCCGTGGCGGCTGGCTCCGCCCCTATGGTTCTACTAGCTGGCTGCCCTTGCGAGGTTTGGGACTGGAGCCCAACCTCAGCTGGCGAGCCGAGCCCTGGTGCCCGCCCCAGCTCCGGGTCGAACTTCTGCATGCTGGGTTTCACTTGGCACCAGCGCTAGGAGCTCCAAAGCAGCTCTGGGAAGTTGCCCACGTGGCCATGCACTGAGGCTCTGGTTCCTCACTCTTTACCTGCTGCTCCCAGGCCTCCATTTGCTCTCTCTTAAAGGGATTTAGCCTCTCTGCCCTGCTAGGACACTCTGGGAAGTGCCTGTGCCCTGCCTTTCCACCAGGGCTTTTTCTCAGGTTCTAAGCCTGGATTATAACAGCCCTTAATGAACTCCATTTGTAACTGGGTTTTTCTACACACACCCCAGTTCCCGAATGTGACTCAGAGGCTATATTTTATTTACGAATAAATGCTTAAGCCATAAGGTTTGGCTTGTTCCCCAACTAGCTCGTAACTTACATTAACCCGTTTATACTATTCTATGTCTGCCACGTGGCTAATTCCCACTCAGTTTCACACGACCAACTTCCTCAGAGTCTGGGTGGCAAATATTTCTCTCCTGACCCCGAGAGACCCTCTCTGCAGTTGCCCCACTTTCTAACGCTGCCCTTTCCTTATTGGCCATCTGCTTCTCACTGATGCTTCCACACAGTACACAAGAGGCTATCCCCACACTGAAGATTTTATTAGGTATTTTCCGGTAGACTTAGGTGTAAATTAGGACAGAGTTATGACACATCGGTGCATGTCTACAGGCTTCTGCCTTCTCTGAAACCGGGAGCAGCTATCTTAGTCCCAGCCACAGGTGCCCCCTTAGGGGCTCAAGTTATATCTCAAAACCCAAGAAGCCTCTCATTCCCTCTTGATAAAAGATCATTAGTTGGCTTCGGTGAAGCCTTGGATGGGGCCATGATCTGAAAAGCTGCAAGCAGGAACCCACTTGAGCTGCATGGGTGTACATGGCCTCCCTGACACTGGTCTACTGTTATCCATTTCCTGTTGGTGCCTATCAGTGCTGGGAGGCTACGGAGATACCAACAAAGAAGGATCATTAGGGTCCTGAGGTTCTCGGGCTGATCTCTCCACTTCTTAGCATTTTTCTTTTCATCTAAAGAACAACAGTGAGTACAGGGATGGAAGTATTGCCCCCTCTCAAGCAGCTGCATCCACAGGTGTGGATGGGAGCCACGAGGCCCACCCAAGGGGGACACACTTCTCCCAAGCCCACTGACTGCAGTGGGTTAGAGCTCAATGCCTAGCCGAGCTGAGGTCCGTTGAGGCCATTGTTGAAGCTGGGTCCCTAGTTTTGATAGATTCCAAACCAGTGGTGTGGCCTTTGTATTTCCATCACCCACATCTGGTTGCTCGTCTCTACCCCAGCATACTTTCTTACAGGGAAAGTAGGCATTTATTTTTCTCAACTTACTTTAATGAGGGTTCAACCTCCCGCCCACCACCCACCCACCAGAAGTAGTGGAAAAGAAAGGCAATTAGGAAACAGGGGAAGTGGACCTGTTTAGAAATGGTTCTTTGTGCTGATTCCAACCTTCCTTGTTCTCAGTCCTCTAGCAAACACCACGCACACACCAGCAGCTGCAGCCCAGATACTTGGCAGACAGCACATTCGAATCAGCAAAGGCAGGTCAATTCAGAAAAACGGTGAGGCTTCCCAACTGGCCTGCGTCTGCAGAATCAGCAAGAAGCCACAGGAACCTCACGAGATGCTCTTAAACACTAACCTCCATGGAGCCCACCACCCACCAGGGGTAGTGGGAAAGAAAGGATATGGGGAAGTGGACCTATTCAGAAATGGTTCTTTGGAGCAAATCCCATCTGCGTTGTCTGGAAATCAGCAGCTCTATCCACTTACAGTCACTCCACAGATACACCAGCAGTCCAGTTCAGTAGAGTTGGGATAGCGACAGGAATCGGCAGCGGTGGCACAGCCAGGCCTCAGTCTGGAGGAACGCCAGTTCTCCACCATGCCTCTCTCAGTGAAACAAAGATCAACGAGCATGGCACAGCTCCGTAAGCAAGCCCAGCCACTCAGCCTCTGTCACTGTGAGTCAAGTCCTCCTTATACCTTCCAAACACCACATGTCCTCCATGTGTCTTACCTCAGCACACGTGTCTGTCTCAGCTGACGTCACTCTGCCAGTCAGTCGGAGTGTGCAAAAGCAGCAAGAAGTTGCAGCATACCACCAGAAGTTTGTTGTTTCTTGTTTTGTCTTTTTTTGGTTCACTTCCCGAAAAATGCAGCTTAACTGTGCAATATAAGGTAAACCAATATGTGTGTGTGTGTGTGTGTGTGTCATTAGCAAAGAATCCTTCCTCATGGGTCCTTTCACATGGAGCATCCTCTCTCCTGTGTTTGCTCCAGTGAAATGTTCCTTCACAAGTATCCTTCACCTGTGTCCACTTCAGAAAACACTCCTTCATGTGTCTACCCCAGCAAACACCATCTGACACAGCTGACTTTCCAAAGAAACCATCAGTTTCTACTTCAAGTTTCTCCTATAAAGTCACCACAAGAGCTGGAGAGGTGGCTCAGCGGTTAAGAGCACTGACTGCTCTTCCGGAGGTCCTGAGTTCAATTCCCAGGAACCATATGGTGGCTCACAACCATCTGTAATGGGATCTGACACCCTCTTCTGGTGCGTCTGAAGACAGCACAGAGTCCCCACACTAATAAAGTCACTGCAAGTGAAGCTGAGCACTGCAATGTGAGAGAGCCAGGGCATGACACTGAGTACCAGCGATGCAGAGCAAAGGGAACCACGTCAGTGGGCTCGCATTCACACACTTTCTAAACAGCACATGTCCTGTTATGTGTCTGATTTAGCAAAACATCCTTTCACCTGCAGGCCCCAGCAAGGCATTATTTGACACAACCGACTTTCCAAAGAAAACAGAAGTTTCCACTTCAGGACACTACATAATCCAGGGGATACCTGCCCACCCAAGGCCAGCCTTTATTTTTTTTTATATATATTTTCTGTGAACTTTTGTTCAGGCTTTAAGCCTCCAAAACATGCCCTAGTGTGGTTGGTTGTACCCATGAGTCAGGCCACCATCACACTGCTGACATTTCTATTAATTCCTCCTTAGGAACTTTGGCCCCACAGGAACCTTGCCTCACATGACTTTCCTGGCTGCAGCTGACTCCTGCCTGCTCTTGCCTTCTTCTCTCCTCATCCTAATTCCCCTCATACACTTCACTTATGCATCCATTGTTTGAAGTTTACCAGGTAGCTATGTGACTCATTTTTCCTCCTTCAGCCAAATTCAGACTGATCTCACGCACACCTGTCTTACTTAGGATTTCCGTTGTGGTTAGGCACAGTGACCAAGGCAAGTCTTTAAAAAGTAAACATTTAACTGGGGCTGGCTTACAGTTTTAGAGGTTCAGTCCATTCTCATCCTGGTGGGAGGCATATTGGCAGACAGGGTGCTGGAGAAGAAGCCTGCCTCTACAGTGATAAACTTTCTTTTTACAAGGCCACACCCACTCCAAGAAGGCCACACAAATAGAGCCCTTCCCTATGGGCCCAGCATTCAAACACAGGAGTCTCTGGGGCTAAACCTACTCAAACCATCACAGCACCCACGGCTTGTAGCATCAACAGCCTGGCCAAAGTAGGTTATTTCATTTGCAAAATGTTGTTTCCATCTCAGGTACTCAACCACAATGACACTTCACAGGCTGTCTGCTAAACTGGGGTCTTTTCCTGCCTCCACGTTAAAGGCGGAACCCAGGGGCATCTCTGTGACCTTTCACCTGCTCAATTCTTTCTCTTCATCTGACTCTTCCTACAGGTTCCAAGTTCTTGGACCAAAGTAGGCTCTTGGAGTAGATGTGGCTTGTGCTCTCTGTCCCTTTGGGCCCTGGGTCTAAGACAGAAAGCCCATACCTCCACCTCATTCTCTCTTTTCTCTGTGTTATCCACAAATTGACAAGTTGACAGGAAGGCTTCTGCCCATGACTCCTTCCCCTTGTGGTACCACCCTACACAAGCCATTCCCCTTGGCCCCAGTGGTGCATCATGTGACATGCCCTTCTAAGCAGAGTGGCCTCTACCTTCATCACATCAGCCAGCAGAGGGAAGATTAAAGGAGGGGTGGCAGAGGGTCAGGGGACCAGCACCCAAGATGCCAGCTGTCTCGGTCTCCAAGGCAGCTGTCATAGCCTCTGTGTCCTGGAGGGGCTTGGGATCGCTGCAGCTATGGGGGCAGCTGCATGCTGGGCAAATCTTTGTAATGATGTCACTCAGGCTCCAGTGATGACCCTTTACCAGTGACCAATAAATCAGTTCTCAGGGGCAAACTCAGATGGAATTAGACTTGGGTTTCCTGTTGGGGACTTTAGAAGGAAAGGGGAGAGTACAGACTTTTTTTTTTTTTTTTTTTTTTAAATTTTTTTAAGGAGCTGTTTGTCCCCCTCCTCTCCCTCTTTTTTTTTTTTTTA
>NC_034608.1:86203555-86218606 GCF_900095145.1 Mus pahari
TTTTTTTTAACCTCACCTCTGAGCAATCACGACAGTGGCCACATGGCTGCTAGAGCAGTCAACCAACAACCTCAGTCCATGTGTGGACTGGTGGGCCGTGTGGACTTCCAGGTCCCAGCTGTTTTCAGGGTGTCCACATGCTCACATGGCAGACCTCATCTAGAAGGTACTACACCAACAGCCACACACGCGCACATACACACACACACACACACACACACACACACACACACACACACACGGCCCGCCAGGGTTCCCTCTGAGGATGTTACACTCTCAGTCATCTTCACACCCAGCACCACAGCAGGGAAGGTACCACCCACATCACATGACCAGGGTGAAGTGGCCCCATGCCCCTGCACATCCTCTGCTCCAGGAGCAGGTATCAGGCGCCAACAGGCTCTGCATGGCTCCCCTCCGGGACCCATCTTGCCCTTTTGTTGGTGCCTATTCAGCTGCCAGCTGTGGCTTTTCCTGGGGAAGCACAAACATCATCTTACCCCAGATAAGAAACCAGGGACAAAACAACTTGGTGAGTTCATCCAAGTTAAACTCAGAGCCAGTGAGTTTACATGGGTTATTCATAGGAGTGTGGATGACATTGGGTTACTTCTATGGCAGAAATGATGGGAGGCAGCTGCACTGCGGAAATCCAACTTCAGCATGAGTGACAGCTCCCAGAAGCTGAACTCCTGCCCAGGCAGCCTGATGAGTCATTACTAAATATGTAACTTTGGGGAGGAAGGGGTCACATGAAATCTGTAAATCTCAGGAACCTTCTGAGATTTGTGAGTTGCTTACTTCCTTAGCTTTCACCAGCCTCTCTCCAGAATGGAAATGTTTAACTGTTTAACTAGAAAAGTATTGCTGGGGCTAGAGAGATGGCTCAGCGGGTAAGAACACTGACTGCTCTTCTGAAGGTCCTGAGTTCAAATCCCAGCAACCACATGGTGGCTCACAACTATCCGTAATGAGATCTGATGCCCTCCTCTGGTGTGTCTGAAGGCAGCTACAGTGTACTTAGATATAATAATAAATAAATCTTAAAAAAAAAAAAAAGAAAAATATTGCTGAAGAGATGGCTCAAAGGTTAAGAGCACTCACTGTTTTTTCAGACGTTCAATTGCCAGCAACCACATGGTGGCTCACAACTATCTGTAATGGGACAGTGTCTGAAGACAGCGAGAGTGTTACTCATGTACATTAAATTTATAAAAGAAAAAAGAAAAGAAAAGAAAGAAAAGAAAAGAAAAGAAAAATAAAAAGAAAAGAAAGGAAGAAAAAAGAAAAAGAAAAATATTGTTACACAACATTGGACCAAACCAGTGCCCACATCAAACATGTAACTGTACGAATCTTGTTCCTGTATCCCATCAGACTCATTAGAGAACCTGCACTCATGCCCCAAACTGTATCCATATTCAAACTCATCCCCGCATGCACATCAAATACACACTTTAAAGTGGACACCCAGGCTTTCACTCCTACTTCTCCAGACTTAGTGTCCACACACAATCCCACCCACAACAACCCGGTGCCTGCATATCCTACCCTGCCATACTCTCATTCGGTCCTGTAACCTCAGCCAGGCCAGTGCCCGCCAGAGCAAAACTGCAGCAAGCTGCTCCTCCTTCTTCTTTTTAAAGATTTATTTATTTATTATATGTAAGTACACTGTAGCTGTCTTCAGACACTCTGGAAGAGGGCATCAGATCTTGTTATGGATGGTTATGAGCCACCATGTGGTTGCTGGGATTTGAACTCAGGACCTTCGGAAGAGCAGTCAGTGCTCTTAACCGCTGAGCCATCTCTCCAGCCCCAAGCTGCTCCTTCTTACTGGTAGTGTCTGTCTGTCTGTCTGTCTGTCTGTCTGTCTGTCTCTCTCTCTCTCTTTCATCTCTTGGGCAGGGCACTCGACCTTTCCCACTTTAATTCCAGCACTCCTCGGGTGGCAGAGGCAGGCAAATCTCTGAGTTTGAGTCCAGCCTGGTCTACAGAGTGAGTTCCGGGACAGCCAGAGCTATACAGAGAAACCCTGCCTTGAAAAGCCAAAATAAATAAATAAATAGATAGATAAATAAAATAAGTAAAAGAGGGCGGGAGACATGGCTCAGGGTTGGAGTCTCTGCCTAGAAATCTTCAGAATGAGGCATGGGCGTGGTTCAGGGGGCGTGGTTCAGGGATAGGGATGCTGTCTTCATGGACTATTTGCAACTTGACCTGTGGGTTCAGACGGCTCTGGAGACAGTGTTTATTTCCCTCATCTGGCCCTCTGTCCCAAAGGGACCGTGATTCTGCATGCCCCAGCCTTCCCTCCCAGTCTGCCTCAGTATCCTCGGGCTTCCCCCATTCTGCCTCATTGTTTTTTGTTTGGTTGGTTGGTTTTGGTTTTTCCAGACAGGTTTTCTCTCTGCAGCCCTGGCTGTCCTGGAACTCACTCTGTAGACCAGGCTGGACTCAAACTCAGAAATCCACTCGAACTCACTCCTCCCGAGTGCTGGGATTAAAGGCGTGAGCCACCACGCCCAGTGGCTTGCGGCTAACACACTCTCCTTCAATATTCCTGACTCACCACTTATAAAATCCTGGGCACCCCAGACCCAGACCTGTAGCCCTCCTGGGCCATGCCCCCGACTCTTACAGGATGGTTCTGTGCTCTTATTTACCAATCAAAACCAACTTGGGGCAAGGACCCTCAGTGTCTTATGTATGGACATGTGGATTCTCTTACAATATTCAGGTCCCAATTAACATAAATAGCATTAGACCAAATCCGAAACAAGGGGCTGCTGTGTGGCAAGGGCCTCTCTGCCTGACGTCACCATGATAGTGGGCACATGGGCTGCAGCACACCCTGCTTGTCCTCCTGTTGAGGGGACAGAGAGCAAAGGCTGTGTGCTGAGAAAGTGGCCAAGAAGCCTGAGTAGCCAGAGAGGCTGGTGCATGACAGTTTGTCCAGTTCTAGTCTTAGCTGGCAGTGTGTGTGTGTGTGTGTGTGTGTGTGTGTGTGTGGTGCACTTGTGTTCATGACTGAGGACATCCGTATCTCAGGTCAAGGGTGAACTTTGTGACAGACGGTGCTGTCATGGAGAATAAGGTGCAGGGCGGAGGAAAGCAGGCAGGGACAACAGAAGCTACTCTAGAACATTCCACTGTCTGGCTGGGCCGGTGGTGATGCACACCTTTATCCCAGCACTCAGGAGGCAGAGGCAGGTGAATCTCTGAGTTGGGGGCCAGCCTGGTCTACAGAGTGAGTTCCAGGACAGCCAGGGCTACACAAAGAAACCCTGTCTGGGAGTGGGGGTGGGGAACCACTTCACTCTCACCTTGGTCTGGTCATACCAGGAGAGCAAACATGGAGAGGGGGAGAGGGAAGAGAGGAGGGGGAGGAGAGAGGGGGAGAAACAGAGATTGAGCCAGACAGTGCTACTTGCCCATCATCTCATCCCTCAAGATGCTGAGGCAGAATCACAAATTGGAGGCCAGTTTGGATTGTCTTTTATTATTATTATTATTGACTTACAAGTTGCCATATGCGGGGATTTGTGGCTCCGACCCCTCCCTCCTTGGGTGCCTAGCTCCCAGTCCCAAGCAATGGGGATGGCGCGGTAGGGTCTCCCAGGACAGGATAGGAGCCCCTCCCCAGGGTTCTCCTTAGGGCTTCCCGGTGCGAAATGCAGCACAGCGGAGGGGAAGACCGAGTGGGGTGGCAGCCCGCGCGCTGCAGCTTCAGGGACTCAGGGAGGTAGGGAAGGGGGCTCTGTACAAGGTCACACCCTTCGGTCACGCGTGGAAAGGGCACTGTAGCTGCCCTGGGCACTGAGTCTCCAACACTGGCTGTGCCCGGTTCGCTCTGGGGCATGCCCAGGCCCCGCCCATCGGCATGAGGCCCCGCCCAGCCAGCCCACGCCCAGTCTAAGAGCCTCTACTACTCAAGATCCAGGAGTTCCGGCGGCCCTGGTCACTTCTCCTCCCCCGGAGCCGGCTCTGGCTGCAGCAGCTGTGGCTTGGGCTTTGGCTCGAGCTTTGGCTCGGCCTCGGGTTCTGGCTCCCACAGCAGGAACTCGTGTAACAGCGTGTTGACCGTTTCAGGACACTCCAGCATCACCATGTGGCTGCCTTCCTCGATGAGCTTGAGAAAGGCCAGCAGCAGGATCTACGGGCACACCGAGATGTCCCTCCCGCTGTTCACCCTTCAGCCCCACCCAGGAGGATGCCAGGGATGGCCTGTCACCCTTCTGGACCCTCTCCAGGTATTCTTAACTCAGCCAACACCCATTAAGCGCCTTATAATATGCTCGGGGTTGGCCTTCTCAACCTCGGCTCTGCTGACTCTTGGGGTTGGCTCGTTGCCTGTGGGGGCATCAGCTGTGTTGTAGGGTACTGGGCAGCCTCCTCGGTCAACCTCAGGAGTGGATGCCAGGGAAGTTCTCTGCCCTCCTCCCCTGCCCACGAATGATTCTAGATGTCTCCAAGATCCGCCCTTGGTGAGGATGCCCCTGCCTTTCCTCAACAGCCCTAAGAATCACTGAGCCACAGCCATTCAGATATCTTAACCAAAGGAAGCTACAGGTCAACAACTGCCACTCAAAGACCCCGCCTACCCAGAGATGTCAGAAGGCCACACCCATTTGGGAAGTTCACACCCACTCAGCCTTGCCCCCCACTGGCACCTTTCTGGAAAACCAGGCTTCCCACAAGCCGAGCCTACTCAGAATCCATTCTGGCAGGATGCCAGTCTTGGGACCACACACACTCCTAAGTCACGCCCAGGCACAGGCACAACCCCTGAACCCTGTGCACAAGGAGTGTGTATTGGGAGTGGTGTTCTAGATCCACAGATCCTACCTCAGCCATGCGTTGGTCCTCTTCCACTGGCACAAATTTGTCGTGCATGCCGTGCACCAGCAGCACGGGAACTGTCAGCTCCGCGTGGTAGACCTCGTCGCCTTCAGGCCAATACTGGCCGCTCATCATAGCCCGCAGCACGAAGGAGGACACATTGAACGCATTGCCCTCCTTCAGCAGCTGCTTTTCTTTGGCCCCTTGGCGGGCAAAGCCGGCCCTGGGATGCAAAGATGTCACTTGAGCCTGACCACTATGGGACACACCCCAGAGCCAGCCCCTACAGATCAGTAATGCAGGGCCACCCCTCCCCCTGCCCAGATCCCAGGGGCAGAGATCTTACTTGAGGAAACTCCAGGCCAGGCAAGGTGACAGGCAGTGCAGGACACATGTGGGCATGTTGAAGATGGAGCAGAGGCTGGGCTCCAGTGCCGTGGGACCCCCACCGTTGATCATGATCACTTTGTGTACAAGGTCTGGGTACTCATGGGCCAGGAAAGTACAGAAGGAGACACTGGGGGCAGGGATGGAAGACTCCGAGTGAGCAGGACACACATGGCGCTTCCCTCCCACCCTGATCACCAGGCAGGCCCTCAGACACCAATTTCCTGCACACTCATGGAGGGGCACCCCGCTGGCTGGGAGGGGTGTCCCTCCATGCACAGGTATGCAGTGCTGAGAACTGAGGGAAGGAGCCCGTGGCTTCATTCACACCGGGCATGCCCGGCCCTTGGGTCTTGAGGCAAGCTCGTAGCAAGCCCATGACAGCATGGGCTCATAGCCAGGGCTCATGTCCACCCTCAAGTGCTAGGGTTACAGCATACACACCCTGCAAGTTTTGGGGTAGTTCTTGTTAGAAAGAGGATTTCTTGCTTTAGCTTTGACCGGCTTGGAAATTGCTGTGTAGACCAAGCTGGACTAGAACTTCCAGAGATGTGCCTGCCTCCCAGGCATGCCTCTGTGTGACTTCTGGCATGGCTGTGACCACTAACACGGTGACCTTGGCTGTCTTGTTTCCCCCGGTGGGAATGTTCTCCCTTGGGTGGACGCTTGGTAACCTGCATACAGCACTGTCCCATCTGAGACTCACCTATGGGTGGCCACACCTTTCCAAACAGTATCTTGGGAGTGCTATCTGCCCTTATGGCTGCAGCTAGACGCTGGAATCTCCTCAGTGGTTCTCCACTGGGAGTGCTTCCGCCCAGCATCTGAAGACAGGATGTCATGGTTGCCTGTGTGGCACGGAAGGCACTCGTGGCTACAGTCCCTCAGATGTAATCACTGGGTACCAGGTAACTACACAGAGAACTACCCCCCCCCTTCTAAAACAGTCTCACTCACTCACTCACTGCATAGTCCTAGCTGGAATGGACTTCATGGCAATCCTCCTGCCCCAGTTCCTGGAGCACTGGATTTACAGGCATATGCAACCCCATGTGGCTTTTATTTTTGTTTTTGTTAAGACACCAAGTCTCAGTGCTCTGCTGCCCAAGCTGACCTTGAAATTCCAAGGTCAGAGGCTTGCCCTGCTCACCCTACATCACCTGGTTAATAGCTTGAAGGCTCCAGATAGAAGGGTGGAAGAGGAATGGGCCTGACCATTAGACCACACCACACACACACACACACACATGCACAGACATATACACAAACACGCTCACACACACACAGAATATGTAATGTTGTCCACAGTAACCCACAGTTTGTCTGATTATTACATGTTTGTAAAACCTAAACATTTTTTCAGACAGGCTGTGTTCTGTAGCCCAGGACAGGCTTGAGAGCATAGCAATGAATGCCCCTGCCTCACACTCCAAAGTGCTGAAATTACAGGCATGACATACCATGACCAGCTTTTAAAATTTACTTTTACCAGGCATGGTGGCGCACGCCTTTAATCCCAGCACTCAGGAGGCAGAGGCAGGCAGATTTCTGAGTTCGAGGCCAGCCTGGTCTACAAAGTGAGTTCCAGGACAGACAGGGCTATACAGAGAAACCCTGCCTCGAAAAAAAACAAAAAACAAAACAAAACAAAATTTACTTTTTAGGCTGGGCATGTAGCCCATACCTTTTATCCCATCACTCAGGAAGCAGAGGCAGGTGGATCGGTGTGAGTTCTAGGTCAACCATGTGAGTTCCAGAACAGCCAGGGCTATGTAGGCAGACCTGACTTAAAAGTAAAAACAACCAGCCTGGTCTAGAGTGAGTTCCAGGCCAGCCGGGTCTACACAGAGAAACCCTGTCTCAAAAACAAAACAAAACAAAACAAAAAGTAAAAACAAAAACAAAAGTAATGTTTAAATGTTTACGGATATGAAATATTCTGTTTATTGACTTTTTTTTTTATTGAGGTGCGAGGAATTGAAGCCAGGCCTTGTGCATACCAGGTACGCATGTCTACCCCAAGCGAGTTCCCAGCTTTGGTGTTGGGGATGTGGGTCCTCATGTATGTTAAACTTGCCTGGGAGCTGTGTAGCTGAGAGTGACCATTACATCTGATTCTGTCTCCGCCTCCCAAGTGTGGGAGGGTAGATGAGGGCTGCCATGCCTGACTTTCAATGCTGTTTATTGATTTTTGAGACAAAGTCTTATCCTATAGCTCTGACTGGTCTTAAATTCATAGCAATCCTCCTGCCTCGGTCTTGGAAGTTCTGGGGTATCATGCCCATACTCTGTAGTTTGTTTTTTGGTTGCTGTTGTTGTTTTTAACATAGGCTTTTGCTATAAGTGTAGCCCTGGGTTGGAAACGACTTCATAGCCGAGGCTGGCCTTACATTTTGAGCTATATTCCAGCATCAGCCTCCTAAGTGACGACACACACCTGACCAGATACTAATGACTAACATTATTTGCTAGGTCAGAGCTCTAGTGTCAAGCTACTCCCAGCCCCCTCACTGGGGGATTCTAGGCAACTATGCCCCCAGCCTCCTCATTGGAGATTCTAGCCAGGGCTCCACCCCTGAGCCACGCCCCTAGCCCCTCACTGGGGGATTCTAGGCAGGGCTCCACCCTGAGCTACGCCCCATGTCCTTCACTGAAGGATTCTAGGCAAGGTTTCACCCTGAGCTATGCCTCCAGCTCCCTCAGTGGGGTTCTGAGCCACGCTCCCAGCCCAATCTCATTTTCTAAGTAAAGTTGTTGTTGTGTGGGGTAGCATAGAAGGCTTTTATTCTAATCTTTGGGATGTAAAGGCAGGAGGACCAGGTGTTCAAGTTCAGCCTCAGCTACATAATGATTTTTGAGGCTAGCTCCAGGGGGAAGGGAATGGTCTGTGAGCACCCCACTCGGATCTTACCCGTAAGAATGGCCGATGAGCACATTGCGCTTCTTGGCATAGCGTGTGAAGATGGCCCTCATATCCTCTGCCAATGCGTAAAAGGTGTAGGCAGCTGCCACCTGCGGCGCAGAGCTGGCTCCATGGCCCGCCAGGTCAGGTGCCACCACCTCATAGCCGAGTCGCACAAAGAAGTCTAGCTGCTCCTTCCAGATGGCGAGTGAGCCACCGACTCCGTGGATGAAGAACAGCACCACATCAGCCTGCGCACCCTTGCAGCTGGTGATGCGCTGCTCACAGTCGATGTGGATGGTCCTCTTCGGACGCCGTGGGCGGCGCCGCCGCCCGCTGCCCGGGTTGGTCCGGGTGTCTCCTCCTGCGGGCTCAGCCAGCTCTACCTCGAGTGCGGCAGGCGGGTCACCGGAGCCACTGCGGCCTTGCAGATCCGCACGAGGCGCTCGGCCCAGGTTCTCCACCACCAGCCTCCCGTTGCGGTACACTGTGATTCGGCGCTGGCAGCGCACAAGGCCCGTCTTGACCCCTGGATCATCTTCAGGAGGAGGTGGTGGCGGCGTGGGTATGGGCGCGGGCCCCGCATGCTTTACCCGAAGCACCCGGCCTGGCTTGACCTCCACGAACGTGTAGCCGTCACTGGACTCGACACTCTCCAGCGGCCGCACAGCGTTAGGAGGAGTCCCCAGCAGGCAGCAGAAAAAGCCATCTGTCACCCCAGTCAGCATGGTGTGTTCTGGAGAGAGGAACAGTGACTAGCTCAAGGTCGGTGGCTCTGGCCGTGCATCGGGTAAGCAGGACCTGGAAGCCCCTTCCAGGTTTTCCCGGACACCCCAATGCCAGACAAGTTCTCAGGGTGTCCCTTAGTACAGTACTGAAGAGAGCATGGGGGAGGGGGGCTTCCAGAAGGAGAAAATATTAAAGCAAGAGCCCATTGCAAGGAGACCCTTGCCCCACCAGCTGGAGTTTATCATTTATTCACAAATCCGTACCGTTACGTACGAATTCATCCACACACTGACTTATGCGAGCGTGGATGCAAGCTGGTTTGCATGCTTACTTTGGAGAAAGAAGCTCATGTAGCCCAGGCTGGCCGGGAAGTCCTCATGCTCCCCAGGCTGACCTTGCTCTGGCTTCCACCTCCGGAGTTGAGCATACAGACCAAGGGGAACCTCAGACTCCCACAGTCCTCCTGCCTTTACCTTCCCAAGGGCTGGGGTGACACACGTGTATCAACATGATGTCATTGGTTTGTTTCTGAAACAAGGTCTCATTCTGTAGTCCTGGGCTGCGCACTGGTCTCAAACTCCTTGCAATCCTCCTGCCTCCATCTCTGCCAGTACTAGAATGACTAGTGTGAACCCCCATCACTGCTAACCTTTTACATGGGGTTTCATTCTGTAGCCCAGGCTGGCCTCAACTTTGTGCTCAAACTCCTGGGTGGTGAGATGACAGACCATAAAGCCTGGCTCTTATTCTAAAATGTCAAAGTTCTTAGCTCAGGCCTCTAGTGTTAATCTGACTAGTGACAGATGAGGCCGGGGAAGGATGTTGGCCACTGGAACTCGGGTTGTATCCGGCTCCAGGTTCAGAAGAGAGCTAGAACTGACTCGCACAGTGGTGAGAACTGATGGAGGCTGTTCGAAGGGTACACAACCCTAGTGGCAGCCAGGAGGATAAAGGCAGAACCTGACTGGGGGCCTCTGGGCCTCCATCCGGTTCCCTTGGCCACCCCCCGGTGTCCATGACAACCACAGGCGGTTACATAACTCCAGGGGATACCGGAGCAGCACACCCCCATTGTCTGAGGCATAAGGATGGGACCAGCTTCGTTTTTTCATCACAGCCTGGGCGCCGCTGGAGTGATGGTCATTAAATACCCCGCTCGTGATGGCCCCGGATGCTCTTAAGGTAAAAGCAGGCCTTGCTCCTCATCTCTAAGGCTGTGGAACCCCGACTGTGGCGGCCTCTCTAAAGCGCAGCGCCAGTCCTGTTCCTCAGCCCGACCCGCTTCTCCCTGGAGTCCGTCACCCCCGCGGTGAGGTCAAGGCCACCGGGGTTCCGCAGCATCCTAGCAGTGCGAATGCGGAGCTTGGCGGTTATCCACCCCCGGCACCACCCCCCCCCCTCAGTGGAGGCCTGGCAGCCTGGTGACTCCTCTCTCCGGGGAACAGATCCAGCTCACCTGAGGTCATCGAGGGGCCCGGGGTCCGAGGCAGGACGCAGGGGTCCCGGGCGGAGAAGCCAGCGTCCACCTGCAGGTGCCGCTTACATGGTGGTGCGAGGTCGGCCGCATTAGCGCGGACAGGCGCGGGCCCGGACGGTCAACGCAGGGGCATCCCGCAGCCGCGTAGCAAACCGGCCCTGTAAGTCCCACCCAGCGTGGGCGGGGCCTGGAGCCGATGGGCAGGCATCTCGGCCTATTGCAACGGCGAGCCCGACTGGCCTAGATAACCGTCCAACCAGAGGCTGCTCTTCCCAGGATCAGCGCGCGCTCTGCAAGCAGCAGCCCCACCCCTGCGAAGAGTTTGGGGGGAATGAGGGAGGGATGGGCTAGCGCCTGGACCGAGAAGGACTTGCAGTCGAGGGACAGCGAGTAGCTTGGGAGTGTGGGGGATGCGCTCTGTCTGGGACAGGGTCTCCTCAGCCAGCTTCTGCCTCCCACAAGGCGGTATGCCCTCTGTCTCTTGATCTTCTCGTTCTGCACACCTCCAAATCTCTACACGTCCAGGTCGGGAAATAGACAAAACGTCAAGGTAGGCATTTGAACCAGAGGCTGTGTCAGAAGTGTCAGAGCTGCTGCGGAACTAGCGAATGGGAATTGCATCCTAGTGGTGGAGTCTCGGCTACACCAAGACCATCCCACCCTGACGCGCTGTTCGCTCATGGGCTCAAGGTGCAGCCCAAACACTTGGCCGCTATCCCTTCTACACACAATAAGTACTCAACACGTCGCCTCAATTATTTGTAGGTACAACTAGCCATTTTAGAGTGTGGGTAAGGACCATGAACTTCAGAGATGCTGGTGTGCACGGCTTCCTGTGGCTGCTGGCACGGCTGTCTGGACATCTTCCTTAGAGCAGTGGAGAGCTATGGAAGGTGTGTGAAGAGGAGTCCAGATCTGAGCTACAGGAAGAAAATTCCCCCAGGCCAGCCTGAAGGATTAAACTAACCAGAGCAAATTCACAACGCACGAGTTTTTGAGATTACGAAGAGCTGGAGCTCAAGGACATCCGGGCTGCGCGCCAAGAGAAGTCTTGACTGCGGGCGCCAAGAAGCTGCCAGCCCGCTCAGTGCCAGCTGCCTGTCTTCAATGAGGGCGGGTGAAAAGGCCAGCAGCCTGTTCTCCGGACTGCTGCCAGAGTCGTCACCACAACTCTGGGGCGCCCTCTACCAGTGGACGAGGCGAAGAACTACAACTCCCAGAAGGTCAGGGGGACAGAATGTCATACGCACACGCAGGAGGCTACATTCGTTCGCCCTCTCCTGGTCATTTTGGAGAACTACATGCCACTGAGGACAGACATCCCTCACCCCCCCTCCATCGTCACCTGCAGGTGTGGAACTACAGCTCCCGGAATGCCCCGCGGCAACAAGAACTACATTTCCCAGAAGGCATTGTCAAGGAGCCCAGAGTGTAGGAACTGGCGTTGACCCGGACAACCGGACCAGTGACCCGCCGCTGGACATGGCTTTCCTAGCCCGGTGCTTTGGGTGCCAGACCTGCAGACCGGTGGCCCTATTGAGTGGCAGGTGAGTGTTTGGGGATACCCTGCTCCAGACTGGAAACAAGGGTGATCTCTAGACTACCATGCGTACTTATGTAGCGCCTTTTGTAAACAAGCTCTTTTGTTGCCCTGCCCATTACAAAGGCGGCTCAGAAAGTCATACAGCGTACATTCTCTGAGATTCACGGTTCCTCTGGTCCCACAGCTATCTCCAGTCCAGAGTCTGGATGGGGCTCCCGGACTCCTGGCCTCTCTCCCTGCAGCAGGCCCGCGGCCGCGCGCGCGGAAACGAGTATCAGCCGAGCAACATCAAGCGCAAGCACAAGCACGGCTGGGTCCGTCGGCTGAGCACACCTACCGGCGTGCAGGTCATCCTCCGTCGCATGCTGAAGGGCCGCAAGTCCCTGAGCCACTGAGGAGCGCGACAACGCCGCGGGGAATAGACTCAGACGCCCGTAGAGTTGCCCGAGGGCGAGCAGATGGGGCAAGCTGAAAGTGGGGATCTGTCCCTTCGTAGGTTTTTAGACGCATCCCCCGTCGACAGCTGCTTACCAACCACCAGCACCTGCGATACCTCGTCCATTTCTGTGAATATATTTGAAGGCATCTTTGCAAGACAGGGTCATTAAAACACGGACACCACCCCTACGTTTCCAGCTATTCCAAAGTATTACCGACTTGATAATAAATATTCACGTTTCTTGTACCACTACGTATGTATTAACTTACAGTTCTGGAATACTGGTCGGGGGTTAGGGACTCCGACAGGGCTTTTAGCTCATAGGTTCTGTGTCCCTCACAAACAGGTGCTGGCTTCCCTTTTGGCCGAATGTCTGTAGTTAGTAACTGACTGTCTTCTCCTTTTAAGGTGTGAATGCCTGGGATTGAACTTAGGTCCTGCAGCATTCAGCAAATGCCTTTACCTGCTGAGTTATGTCAGCAGCCCCTGCCTTGTCATGAAGGGACCCGATGCTTGATGGGTAGTGTGGATTTAGACCTGGGGTGTTGGAGCACATGGGGGTCAGATCTGAAATAGAAACAGGGGCCACAGGACCTGAGAGAGAATACTCTCCTGAATGGGGTTAAGAAAAGCTTCCTGGAGCCGGCAATGGTGGCGCACGCCTTTAATCCCAGCACTTGGGAGGCAGAGGCAGGTCCCAGCCTGGTCTACAAAGCCAGGGCTATACAGAGAAACCCTGTCTTGAAAAAAAAACAAAAAAGAAAAGCTTCCTGGAAGAAAGGGCTGGGCCTGCAGAGGGAATGGATGGGGGTAACTACCAACATGGGGGGGAAGCCTGAGGGCCTGGAATTTGGACCCCTGAGGTAGGACTAAAACCTTGGGCTCTGGAGAACTACAGCAGGTGTTAGAGCCAGACTTAGAGCAAAATCTGACACTGCCTACCCGTCCTCCCCACAAGAGAGCCGTGTCGGGAGGAGGGTCAGGCGTTCATGGCTATTGTCATCCACTCTTGAATCCCGAGTGGCATTGTTTTAGATTGATGTATTGATTGATGTATTTATGTTGTATATGCCTTTTACTTGTGGCTTAGTTTGGTTTCTACCAAAAGTAGCTGGTTAGGAAACAGTTTTCTGTCTCAGCTCACAGTCCATCTCTGAAGATGGTCAGGCAGGACCTGAAAGAAGGAGGTGATGCAGAGGCCATGGAAGGATGCCACTGTTGCTCAGCCTGCTCCTCATGGTTTGCTCGGCTTGCTTTCTTACAGAATTTAGAACCACCATCCCAGGCATGGCACCACCCACAAAGGGCTGAGCCCTCCCCGACAATCACTGATTAATAAAATGTATAGTCATGATGGCCTTGAACGCCTGACCCTCCTCCCGACACGGCTCTCTTGTGGGGAGGACGGGTAGGCAGTGTCAGATTTTGCTCTAAGTCTGGCTCTAACACCTGCTGTAGTTCTCCAGAGCCCAAGGTTTTAATCCTACCTCGGGTCCAAATTCCAGGTCCCTCAGGCTTCCCCCCATGTTGGTAGTTACCCCCATCCATTCCCTCTGCAGGCCCAGCCCTTTCTTACAGTTGGGACACATACCTTTAATCCCAGCATTCAGAATTTGAGACCAGCCTGGACTATACAGAGAAACCTTGTCTCAAAGAAAAGAAAACGTCCCACAGGCTTGCCTAAAACCCAACCTTATGGAAGGATTTTCTTAATTGATGCTCCCTCCTCCAAGGATTCTAGCTTGTATCAAGTTGGCATAAAAAATTATCCAAGGGAGTCTCCGTAAGTGAATTGTTTATGGTGCAAGCTTGAAGACCTGAGTTTATGTCCCCATACTCACAAAAGGCCAGACACATCAGTGGCCCCAGCACTTGGGAATCAGTGGTAGGCAGATCCCGGGGTTTGCTAGCCAACCAGTCTAGCCAAAATGGTCCAGTTCCAGGTTCAGTGAGAGACCCTGTCATAAAATATAAATGAAGGGTCTGAGGCTATACCTCTGATAGAACAGTTGGCCAGCATGTAATGACCCAGGTTCCATACCTAGCACCCCATAAACCCTGGTGACATGCACTTGAGATTCCAGGGTCTCAGAGGCAGGAAGATCAGGACAAATCATCCTTAGCAACATAGCAAGATAAGGCCAACCTGGGCTTCATAAATTCCTATTTCTAAGTAAATGAGGGCTCAGCATGGAAAGGCACTTGCCGGTCAAGCCTGGTGACCTGAGTTGATACTGGAACCCACATGAAGGTGGGCAGAGTGGTCCTCTGCCCCCTACATTCACCACACACACAACGACACAGTGTGATGAACAGGTCAGTGAGTAAGGTGGGGAGCCATAGAAGACAGCACAGTGGAAGCCTTAGCTGCGCACCACACAGCGCTAGTCAGAGCGCATGTATGAGAAGTAAAGTTTAAAAGCTGAGTAGTGCTGCTGCACTCTAATCCCAGCACTCGGGGGCAGAGGCAGGCGGATCTGTGAAATTGAGGCCAGCCTGGTCCACAGTGAGCTCTAGGGCAGCCACAGCTGTACAAGTAAAACCCTCCCAGCACTCAGCAGGCTGATAGCTACATCCTAAGCGAATTCCAAACCCAGCCTAGGCTGCACAGACCTGTCTTAAAAACATGAAATTGGAGGCAGAGGCAGGCGGATTTCTGAGTTCGAGGCCAGCCTGGTCTACAAAGTGAGTTCCAGGACAGCCAGGGCTATACAAAGAAACCCTGTCTCGAA
>NC_034608.1:86218621-86244151 GCF_900095145.1 Mus pahari
AAAAAAAAAAAAAAAAAAAAAAAAAAAAAAAAACCATGAAATTGGGAGGCTGGCCAGTGGCTCAACTATAAAAAGCTCTTATCACCATGCCTGATGACCACACAGGGTGGGAAGGACTCCCCAATAAGTTGTACATGAAGACTGTTGTGTACACACACATACACACACTCATAATTCTTAAAATGTTATACAACTTTTTCTGAGACAAGGTATGCTGTGCTGGAACTCTCGCTCTGTAGACCAGGCAGGCCTCAAATTCTGAGACCCACCACCTCTACCTCCCGAGTGTTGGGATTAAAAGCATGTGCCCCTACCCCCACATTTCCTCTCATTTACTTATTTGTTTGTTTATTTAAAGATTTGCATGCTGGGCGTGGTGGCGCACACCTTTAATCCCAGCACTTCAGAGGCAGGCAGATTTCTGAGTTCGAGGCCAGCCTGGTCTACAAAGTGAGTTCCAGGACAGCCAGTGCTATACAGAGAAACCCTGTCTCGAAAAATCAAAAAAATAAAAAAATAAAATAAAAACTTGTTTATGCATACAGCGTTCTACCTACATGTATGCCTGATGGCCAGAAGAGGACACCAAACCTCATTATAGATGGTTAGCTGGGAATTGAACTCAGGACCTCTGGAAGAACAACCAGTGCTCTTAATCTTTGAGCCAATTCTCCAGCCTTACATTTTCTTCATAAGTCCATGTTAACTCTACCTAAAATAACAAAAGCCTTACTTCTACCATCCCAGGAATTTGGGTGGCTGAGGCAGGAGGATTGCTGCATGTTTAAAGTCAGCCTGTACTATGAGACCTCAAAAAAATGAACTGTAAGTTGAGATCCAGCGTAGGAGGCTGGACTCATTACAATGAGCCTTTCCCGGGACATCACAGAAAAGGTGGAGCCACCCCCAGGAGCAGAGCCCTGCCGCATCGCTGGCGAGCTGTGAACTACAAGTCCCAGGAGGCATCGCGCGGGTCACCACCCACTTCCGGATCTCAAGTTCTTACTTCCCAAGTCCCGGGCGGGGTTTGATCCTTCAACCGAACTCGACGACGAAGGCGGAGATGCAGAGGCCAATTGTAACGCGAACGAGCACCGGCCGGCCAATGGGAGTGCGTCGGGAGCGGCCGCCGTGAAGGGCGGGGCCAGCACGCGGGCCAATGACGCGCGGTGCTGTCGCCATCGGAGTGAGCTGCGCGGCGGCTGGAAGTGGCTGTGCGGCGGCTACTGGGAAGGAGGCTGCGGCGGCGGCGGCGGCGGCGGCGGCGGCGGCGGCGGAGGCGGCCCGGGTGGCAGAAGACGCGGACGATGGTGAGCGCGGCCATGCGGCCTCCCTTACTGCCCGGCATGGCGGCACGGGGTCCCTCACTGTCTCTGAAGGCTCCCCGCCCGATCCCCCCCAGCCCCGGCCCCGCCCCTCGCGCTGACCTGTGACCTATGACCCCTCCCCCGATCCCTCCGAGGGCTGCCCATCGACCCCACTAGGGCTCTTTCTGCGAACCCTGACCCTAGGTATGCTTCCAGGCCTGACAACTCATTCATTTCCGGGTCGCGACTGTCTCTTGTCTCCCCCTCCCGGAAATTGCTTGCGATGGGGTGGGGTCCCTTGAGACACCCCCCCTCCCGCTCCGGGCTGTTCGACTTGGCTCCTCGGGTTCCGGGCATTTGAGGTGCGGGTCTGGGTTCATCGTAGGGAGGGGGTTGTCTCTGTCACACACAGGGCTTTGTCACTAAAGGAGATGCGACATCGCGCCAGACCCGTTTCCCAGGTTCCCACCCCTTTCTCTCATCTGGAGCCCACACTTGTCCTTAAAGATGTAACGGCTTCTTCTCCCTGTTTGCAAAATGAGGGTGCCCACCCCTTAGGATGGGGTCTCCACAGGGCTAACACAGGCACCTGCCCACGGATGATGGAGTCCAGACCCCATATGCCAGCCACACCCTGGAGAATAGGTAGTGAAGCACACAGAAGAGTTTCTAGACAGGGAGAGTTGTGGCTGGGAGGTCCCTCCCTCACCTCTGCACCCTCCTTCACCACACCAAAAGTCTGTCCCCACCGCCTTCCAGAGGCCTGTCCCACCTCCTCCCTACCCTCGCCCATCCCAGCCCCTTGGCCATCTTTAGTTAACATAGAATCAGGTTTTCGAAGAGGACCCTTGTGTGATTTCTGACATAGCAAGCATCCTTGGACTCCTGAGGTGAGTCTGCTCCTGGCTTCCTTTCAGGGGCAGCACCCTGCTTTGTGACCTCATCCCCACCTGCTTAGCCCTTTCCTAGTGGCCACTTCCTCTGGTTCCCAAGTCCCTTCTGTCCCAGGACCTTTGCACCAGCTGCACCTCTGCCTGTGTGGCTTCCTTGCCCTCAAAGGCCCATGAGGGGGTTTTCACCTATGTCTTGAGGCCTTATTAGTTCACAGGAGGAGGCTCTGTCTGCCTTTAGAAATGCAGACAGGTACACACTCACGCCTTGACCTGAGGGATCTCTGCTAGCCTTGCACTCCCCCAGCCCCCATCTTGTTGCTTCCACCTCCCAAGTACTGGGGGTAACAGCTGTGGGGGCATAAGTAGGACAGGACAGTCTTTTGCATGGCTGCCCCAGGCTTGCCTGGACCCCACACTAGCCTGGCTTTTGCTACCAAGCCACACATAGCATCCTCTGGGCTAATGGCCCCAGGCACCTTGGTTCTGGAGCCCCTTGTCTGTAGCAGTGCTCTGGCCTGGGGGTGTGGGGAGGGAACATTGAAACCTGCACCCTAGAGTGGTCTGAAGTGCTCCCGGGATGAGCCAGAGCCAGAGCAGCAGGTCAGAGCGGACAACAGAGACACTGAGGGTGCCTAGCCGTTTTCCAGGCCTGCAGAGGGGGTGGCCATTGGCACAGCATTTCTGCATTATTGGAGCATCCCGGGCCTGGGCCTTGGGAATGTCACAGGGAGCAGTACTGGGGGCCCGTGCCCGGCTGTACATTGGTGCATGTCATTGCTCACTGGCAGGCACGTGATAGCACACACAGTGACATGTCAGGGCAGGGCACACCAACAATGTGGTCCGTGTGCAGCCCCTCCCAGACCCGAGTGATATTTGGTGAGTTGGTAAACATCCTTGCCGCCTCCCCAAGTGTAGCAGAATGAAGACAATTACAGGTCCCTCGCCTCAGCTGCCAGCTCCTTCTGGGGGTATAAAGGGGGCCACCCCCTTCCCAGGCCAGGCCTGGCTGGCCATTCACACGCCTGTAACTTTAGTCCACATTGACTTTTTGAGACATGGTGTTGTGACCATGGCCAGGCAGCCCTCAAACTGGTGGACCCTCCATTCTCTCTGCCCACCCCGACTGAGCGGGGGCAGCAGGTGGGTACCATGCCCATCTTCTGAAGTACCCTCTCATTATTGCCCCCCTCCACGAGCATACACACGTAACACACATCGTGTCTCTGTGTAGCCCTGGCTGTTGGAATTCCGTCTGTAGACCCACTGGCCTTGAACACTGTCTCCTGGGCACTGGGACTGAGGGCGTTCACCACCACTGCCTGGCTTCACTATTGCTTTGTCGTCGTTTTGAGATAGGGTCTCACTCTGTGGCCCAGGCAGGTTTGGGACTTGTAATAATCCCCCTGTCTTAGTCTCGTGGGTGTGGGGATGGCAGACAGGCACTGCTGCGCCCAGAGGAAGTACAACTTTAAAAACTTCTGGGCTAGTGAGATAGCGCAGGTAAAGGGTTTACAGTTATGCTGGTGACAGACCCACCTGGAAGGGGACGTGACCTGAATATCTTGTCTTCTAAGCGCGCGCGCGTGCGCACACACACAGACACCCATACGCCGTCCCTCACACAAACACATAAAGCACCAGATGGGTGTACCCTGGCCTGCACTGGAGGCCTTACACCCACCCCTGTCTCCAGGCAGACTTTCTGAAAGGCTTGCCCGTCTACAACAAGAGCAACTTCAGCAGGTTCCACGCGGACTCTGTGTGCAAGGCCTCGGTGAGTGTGGGGCTGGGGGTGGCATCACTGTCCTGAGGACGAGGGTTGCCAGCTAACCCACCGCTCCCCATCCACAGAACCGCCGTCCCTCAGTATACCTGCCGACCCGAGAATACCCGTCAGAACAGAGTGAGTACTGGAGGGCTTCGCCCTCCGCGCAGCTAGGAAGGGCCTGTGGAGGGGTAAGGGGTTATCCTGGGGACAACAGCCACTGTGCCTAGGAGCAGCAGACACTGGCTCTCCTCAGCCATGACTGCCCTGCTCTCTCCTGCTGTCTGCATATCAAGACTATAAATCGGGGCTCCACCCCAGCATAGCAGCCATGAAACAGGCGAGGTGAGCCCACCTGCTCTCCCAGCGCTCTGGATGCTGAGGCCGCAGGATCAGAAGTTTAAATGTGAGTTTAGATTGCGTGTGAGAGCCAGATGCCTCGGCTGCAGTCTGTAATGGGAATCGGCAGTCTAGGACCAGCCAGCCTGTGCAGCAAAGAACAAAGGCTCATCAACAAGGCAAAGGTGAGGGCTAGCACCGAGGTTGATCTCTGGCCCCCACACACAGTCCGAGGCACGCGTGCACCCACGTGGATGTTCAGAAAGCATGGAAATGGTGAGGGCCGTGATTCCTGGGCCTGTGGGCAGCGCTGTCCGGGCCCTGTGCTGTGGCGTAGGAGAAAAGGGCCTGGTGGTTTTAACTGTCAAGAAAGAATCTGGAAGCCGGGCGTGGTGGCGCACACCTCTAAGCCCAGCACTCGGGAGGCAGAGGCAGGTGAATTTCTGTGAGTTTCAGGCCAGCCTGGTCTACAGAGTGAGCTCGAGGACAGCCAGAGTGATACCTGGTCTCAAACCATGTAGTCTGATGTCCAGGAGACGGCTCAGGAGGTATAGATGCCCACCACCAGGCTGATTCAGTCCCCAGAACTCACCTAGTAGAGGAGAGAAACAACTCCCCCAGTGTGTACACCCACCTACCCCAGCAAGGGGACGTCCGTGTTATTGCTGCAGCAGCAGGGGACCCGAGTCCAGACCCCAGCATCTTGCTGTGCCTCACGTACATCCTGTATCTCTCTCTAGCTTCAGAGGATACAACGCCCTCTTGTGGCCTTCTGGGACATGCGTAACACCCCCCCCCCCACACACACACACACATATATAAATTTAAAATAATCAAAATCAATTCTTAAAAACAAAATGAATCTTTTTAAGAACCAGGAAAGAGGGCAAGGCTCATGCATGGTGTAGTACCCTGCCATGGGTGAGGTTCTGTCCCTAGTTCCCAAACCTCCCTGTTGCCTCGGATTTCTTCCTTGGTGTCTCACCACCTTGGATGGGCCCTGGGAGAATACAGAAGCAGAGGAGGTAACCTCAGCCGTGTGCTGGCCTGCGTCCTGGAGCTTGTGCTCCATCCTTGGCACTGAAGCCATGTTCCGAACGGGCTGTCCTAGCCTGAGAGCCTAAGGGTGGGGTTCTCAGGGCAGTGGAGACTGAGGCAGAGTTGGAGCTCTGTACTCAGAAGAGAAATGCCAATCTTCAGACATTTCTAAGATACGAGTGCTGAATTTGAGCTCCACTTCTGGCAAGGCGGGCCAGGAGGCCAAGGCGCGGGTCCTAGACTCACTCTCTCTCTTTGCTTCTCAGTCATTGTGACAGAAAAGACGAACATACTCCTGCGGTACCTGCACCAGCAATGGGACAAAAAGGCAAGGTTCTTACTGGGGACTGGGGATATTTGAGAGGGGGCTTGAGGGCTGAGTAGGAGTTCTTCAGGTGACCAGGACAGTGGAGAAGTATTTCAATGGGCACTTAAGAGACAGGACGAATCTGGTACATCCCAGCCATTGCCCAGCCCACCTGGTACATGACTGTCACCCAGCACTCAGGAAGCTGAGAGGCAGTGTTTTTGAGTCAGCCTGAGGTACATGACACCATGAATTTGGTTTTTGTTTTGTTTTGTTTTGTTTTGTTTGTTTGTTTGTTTGAGACAGGGTTTCTCTGTATAGCTCTGGCTGTCCTGGAACTCACTTTGTAGACCAGGCTGGCCTCGAACTCAGAAATCCACCTGTCTCTGCCTCCCAAGTGCTGGGATTAAAGGCGTGCGCCACCACGCCCAGCTTATGAATTTGTTTTTTGTTTTTGTTTGGTTTTTTTTGACACAAGTCTCACTGAGCCCAGGATGTCCTCATAGAATGATCCTCCTGCCTCTTGACTTCCAGGTGGTAGTCTACAGACCTGTGCCACCTCAGCCAATTTAGAGATTGTGTAAAAAGACACACCCACCCACCCTGCCTGGGTACCTTGCGGGCGCCCTGGTTGCTGGCTGACGGCTCCCTCAGAGCCTTTGAGAAGAGGTCATGGGCAGAGACGCACAACTTTACCCCAGCACTCCAGAGGCAAAAAAGAGGATCTCTTTTGAGTTTGAGGCTAGCCTGGTCTACATAGTTTTGGAATACCAACGCTATGTAGAGATTGTCTCAAAAGGGTGGGGGGAAGACCCATGCCACTGGCTGCCCGGATGCTGTCCTCATCTAGACTCTCTTCCCTTCCCCCACCTCCAGAATGCTGCCAAGAAGAGAGACCAAGAGCAGGTGGAGGCGGAGGGCGAGAGCTCAGCGCCACCCCGCAAGGTGGCCCGGACCGACAGCCCCGACATGCCGGAGGACACCTAGGTCCTGTGCATCGCCCCTCGTATGTCAGCTCTGTCCGCTCCCACCCGCGTGTGTAAGCGCGGCCCGCCTCCTACATCCAGCCCGCGCCCTCCGACCTCATAGGATCCATGTATTTATTTTCCTTGAGTTTTTATTTATGCTGTAACTCGTGTCAAGCATTGGTTAAAGGGACACCAGGCCCAGCCGCGAGGTATCAGTACATGCTTTTTAAAGCACAGTGGTGTCCCCCACCCGGCCACCCACAGTGAGACCTCGCCAGGGTCCAGAGCCCAGGGCGGGCTGGTCCCCCAACACACCGAGCGGCCTTTTCGCTCCTTCCCACCCACAGGCCTGGCCGGGTCGCAGGTCCTCCGGGTCCTCCCATGCCCAGGCCTCACTCTGAGCCCGTGCCAGGGCAGGAAAGAGCTGGCTCCTCTGGATCTTTCTTTTACATCATTTATCATGGACTAGCCCGTGCTCCACGTCCACCCCAATAAAAGGACCTTTCCTACTCCATACGGCGTCTTTGCTCCGCAAACTTCGGCCGGAGCCGCTGGGACCTGTTGGAACCAACCCCTGCCCGGGGTCCTTAGGCCAGGTCCCCTGGGAGACTGAGTCCAGGATAGTACCACGGGGCTAACCAACAGCCACCCACCACTGGGCATCATGTGCAAGGCACGCCAGCCTCCAGCACTGGTATCCATCTGGCCATTCGAGAACATTGCAGGGCTGAGGTGGCCATATCGTCATGGGGATATGGGGGAACTACCTGGACTGGTAGAGTGGCTGTGCATCCTCAGCCGTAGCATGGTACACACTGCAAGGATGGGGTTCTGGGGACCCTACACACTTGTGAAGGCTAACGGTGTCTGTGTTCACCAGGCGCCATTATTTGACTGTGACCCTACTGACCTGGGCCTGGCAACTGTGACTTGGCAACTGCTGCCATGCCCTATTAACCCCGGGGTGCCCTGGCCAAAATACTCCACAGTACCCTTCCTGGACCTGCTCCCGTGTCTGCCTCTGATGGCCTCTCCCCTTTCAGATCCACGCAAAAGTTTCTCCCACTCTCAGGTCTTGGTCTGAATTCCAACTGCCTTCCTAGGATTGCCTTTTGCTGTGCGACTACTGTGCACTCTTGGGGAGCGTCACCTGGACCACCCAGGTTCCTGCAGGCTGCCATATGACCTGAGTCTAGGCTCAGCAGGCTTCTCCCGGTGCGGAACCTCTATGTCCTGGGCACCCCTATGAGTGAACCATGCTCATATCACATCTGGCTGAGGTGTGGGGTGCCATGTGCATCTGGACCCAGACCAGAGAGGACCTGGACCTCCTAGAGGCCTCATTCTGGGAGAGCTAGGGTGCTCAGCCTCCAGCCACGGATTTGGCAAGGCCCCTTCACTGCTCTGACCTCGAGCACTGTTGAAATAGACATTTTATTGCATTTCTGCCGTTTTACAAAAATATGACAAAATAAATTAAAAACAAATAAATAACCGCCCATCCTGTGTATTTTTCTGTACTGTGGAGGGTCCGCGCGAGGCCCCCCATCCTGGTCGGGAGAACGGCAGGGGCGCGGCGGGGCTAGTGGCGGGCTGTGGGCCAGCAGGCGGGCTGCGCAGGGGCATCCACAGGGGCATCCGCGGGGACACGGGGCGGGTTGTCGCCGCAGCCCCAGGGCGCGTCCCAGCGCCAACAGCCGGCGGGAGGCGAGACGGACCCTGCGGAGGGAGAGCGCGGTTCGCAGGGCCCCACGGCGCCCACCGCCCTCGCGACGCGCGCCCCGGTTAAGGCCTGTGACCTGCGTCCTCCGGCCGCGGCTCCGGCTCGGCGGCCGCGGGCTCGTCCCCGGCGCTCCTGTGAGCGCGTGCGCCGCCCCCGGGGGCCCCGTTGGCTGAGGGCTCGCGCGCCGCGAATGCGAACAGCTTCCCGGGCCGCGGCGGGGACGGGCCTCGCTCGGGAGCCTTGAGGAAGCGCAGGCTGAGGAAGGCGGGCAGGCGCGTGTCCGCGGGCGAGCGCGGCGGGGGCGCGCACCCGGTGGGCGCGGGCGGCCGAGTCTGCAACGGGATGATCTGCTTCAGCCGCAGCACAGGTCCGGGTGGCAGCAGCGCTCCGGGCCGTCGGGGCCGCTCGCTGCCCTTGGCCTTGGCAGCGCCGCGCTCCGCCACGGGGTCTGGGCCCGGGGCCTCCGCGCGCGCCTCCTCGCGGCCTCCCGCGTCGCGCTCCCGCCGCGCCTGCTGCTCCGCGTGCCGCTGCCGCTCCTCCTCCTCGCGCCGTCGCCGCTGCTGCTGCTGAAAGCGCTGCTGCGCCTGCCGCTCGTGCCGCTGCGTATTGGGGGGAGACAGGCGGACTGAGAGCCGACTACGACCAGGCTCCGAACCCCTGACCAGCCCCCCTGTCCCCAGTGCCTGAGGAACTGAGAGGAGATAAGGAAACTGGGCTGCTGCTCAGAGAGAAGCGGGTCGGGGAGGCTATTTTCCCTTTCTTTGTGTGTTTTTGAGACCCAAATTCTGAATCTTCCAGCCTCGCCCTCCTCAGTGCTGGGATCACAGACATGAGCCACCACTCAGGACCCGTCATTATAAATTAACTAAAATTCAGTTTGGAACTGATGAGGACCAGTAGTAGAGCCACAGACTAGAACCCCGCCCTGAAGGAGTGGGGATTTGACTCAGGTAGAATGACAGTCTAAAATCCTGTCTCCTGGTTGGACACTCTCCTAAAGTCTTCCCTAGAAGGTGCAGCTCCTTGGCCCTTCATGCGGTTTGCAGAGGAGTTTGTTAGAGGCGGACTGGCAAGCTGAAGAATGAACATTCTTGAGAGCTTGTGCCATCAAGAATCGAGACAACACCCACTGCGGTGAGCGCAAGCTACAGTCGTCCCTTAGTATCCACGGGGGTTGGGTCCAGGACCCACAAGCATGGCTGCTCTGGTCCCTTCTACAGAGGCATCCTGCTTTTCTGTATGCTCGCTCACACCCTCCTGAGGGCTGGAGGGATGGCTCAGTGGTTAAGAGGAGCCCGGTTTCCTTGCCAGGACCCACATGGCAGCTCACAGTTATCTGTAACTTCCATTCCAGGGGATCCAATGCCCTCTACTGGTCCCCAAGGGCACTGTATAAACACAGTGCATATGCACACATGCAAACAAAAGACTCATAACTTAAAGTTAAATAAATGTAAACAAGAACGTCTTGGGATGAGTCGCTGGGAATGCCCTGTGGGAGCTGCTCTGCAGAGGCACCGTGCCCCACAGCTGAGGTCCCAGCTAACCGAGGGGCTGCGATGGAGGACTGCTCACGGTAGCAGGCCCAAGCTTGGACTGCACACTAAGACTCACTAACACCAAACATAAGGAATTTTAAAAAGAAAAACAAAACAGAACAAAAAACAGGCGTGGTGGTACATGCCTGGCCTCAGAAGGTTGAGGCAGGCATTCCAAATGTGAGGCAGAAATGAGCTATGTAGAACCATGGCACATTTTCCACACAGAGAAGGAAAACGCAGTAGACCTGTACATAGTACAGACACAAATTTGGCTCTGCTTTTGTTTTGTTTTGGGGGTTGTTGGGTTTTTTTGAGAACACAGTATGTAGTCTAGGCTGGCCTTGAGATCCACCCTATGTGTATCTAAGGATGGGCTTGAACTACTGATCCTCCTGCTGCACCTTCTAGGTGCTGGAATGACAGCTATGCCCCGGCACAGCCTATGTATGCCATGAGCTTCCTGAAAACTTCCCGTCCAAGTTGATAGAATCCTTAAGTGCAGAACCTGGGGGTGGGGGCAGGGATGCCGCGCACTCCGCAGCCTGGGGGCTCTCCCTAAGGCTTTAGCCCTGACCTTATTCCCTCCTGAGACCACATCAAGTTGACCCCAGCCTCATACCTTGAAAGCTTCCCGTCGCTGGTACTCCAGTTTGGCCATCTCCTCAGCTACCCAGCCGGGGATGTCAGGAATGGCTACATGGATGAGGTACTTGACTAGAAGAGCCAAGTGCTGTGGGGGACAGACAGAAGGGGCTGCAGGCTCAGGAATGCCTAGCCTTCCCACCCCACCCCCAGAGCCACTACCCTCAGGGCCCCCAGGCCCACCTCTAGCACCACCACAGACACAATGGCCGCCTCTGGGCTCAGCCAGGGGAACAGGCGCTGCAGCTGGCCACACTGGCCAATGAGGTAGCAGTTCACCACGATGGCCAGCACACCCATCGCCTCCATGACCTTCTGCAGGGAAGGAAGGAGAGTCCAGGACAGGCCCAGCCAGGGACCACCATCCCCAAGGCTCCACCCCCTCTGGGCCTCCCTGACTGGCCCACCTGCCACTGGCCAATGCTCTCCACACGCCGGCCGAAGGGCCTCTGTAGGCCAGTGCAGAGCTTGAAGGCATCACTTCGGATCTCAATCAGGTTGTTGACGAGGGCGCACAGGGCAGCCAGTGGGAAGGCAGAGGAGAACAGCACTACATAGCCAAACTGCACGAACATCTCCTGGTAGTCCTGGAAGGTGTCCTGAGGACAGACGGTTTCCATCAGGCCTGGCACTGCCCTCCCCTGATTCATCCCACTAGAACCAGACTCTCCCTCCTGTCCTGAACAAGTCCAAGGGCCACTTGTCTCCAGAGAGGCTCTTGCTCTCACCAATGATCTCATAGTCACCCCAACCACTCCATCGGCAGGCTGAGAACCTGTACCCACCTTCTCATGCACTCCTGATCATGTGCTTTGAGGGTAAGGGTTGGGGAGTGGGGGGTGTTGCATGGTCTGCATAGGCAGTTGTATGAGCAGGGTGTGCATGAGTTTGTGTTGAGGCCAGAGGGTTAATGCGGACGTCTTTTCTCAGTCATTTCCTACCTTGTCTTTTTGAGAAGCATTCATAGTACGTGTGCAGATACCAGAGTACAACGTTTGGTAGTCTGTTCTCTACTACCATGGGGTCCCAAGGAGTTGGGGTTTTGTTGTTGTTGTTGTTGTTGTTGTTTTTCCTTTTCTCTTTATTTAATTGTATTTTATTTATGTATGTATGAACTCCTGTGCGTTTGTGTGTATGCACGAGTGTCCAGAGGCTAGAAGGGTGTGAGATCCCTGGGATCCTGCGTTTCCAAGTTTCCCAAGTAGCAGCTCTCTTACCTGCTGAGCCAGCACTCCAGTACTGCTTATTTATTTATTTATTTATTTAGAGACAGGGTTTCTCTGTGTAGCCTTGACTGTCCTGGAACTCACTCTGCAGACCAGGCTGTCTTCGAACTGATAAAGAGATTCTCTGCCTCCCAAGTGCTGGTATCAAGTGTGCACCACTACCACCCAGTCTCCTATTTATTTTTTAAGGCACGGTTTTCTGTAACCCAGGCTTACCCAGAATGCACTATATAATAAAGGATGACCTTGACTTTCTGGTCTTTCTGCCTCCATTTTCTAGTGCTGGGAAGACAGCCATGCTCCACCATGCCTGGTTTATATGATGCTGGGAATGGAAGCCAGGACCTCCTGCATGCTATACATTCTACCAACTGAGCTACAAGTTCGTAGCAGTTATCAACACAACCCTATTTGATTCTCTTTGGAGTTTCCTGTTGACCAGGCTGGTTTCCTGCCTCCACCTCCAGACGCCAAGGTGGCTCTGCCCCTCTCACCTCATACTTCTTCATGCAGCTCTCCAGCTCTGCCTGCGTGAGCTGCGGTGAATGCTCCTCCTCTGGCGGGTCGATCCACGAGGCCCTGTTATGTCTCTTCTGTCTCCCAGCCGGGTCGCCAGAGCCAGTCTCCGGATCTCGGTCTCCATCAGGACCTTGATCGCGGCCCTCACCCCCCGCCCGACGAAGTAAGACAGTCTGGGGCTCTGGCCCGAGGCTGCCTGGAGGCCCCTCAGGCTCATCGTCTTCTTCGGCCAGAGTAAACACACCTGGCTCCAGCCCCTTCTCCACCATGGTGGGGCTCCCCTCCTCCAAGAGGCCGTCGGGGCTGGGGCCTGGCCTGCGCCGCCCTGCGCCCCGCTCAGCAAAGCTGACCTTCTTGAGGCGCAGCCCGCAGTCCAGGAGGCTTCCTTCCTCGCCCTCGTATTCCTCATCCTCGTCCTCATCGTCCTCCTCCTCGTCGTCCTCCTCCTTGCCACCCCGAGGACCTTCTGGAACCTCCCCTCCTTCCCCTGCTGGCCTCCGCTCCACAGCCTCCTCCTTCTCCTCCTCCTCGTTCTCCTCCTCCTCTGGCGCCCCGCAGCCACCGCCAAGGCACCTGCGGCTCCCGGCTCCGCCCTCATCAGCCTGGGCCTCCAAGTGCCGTCGGGGATCCGGGCGCAAGGGGTTCAGCAGGCCTAGCAGGGCCCGGGCCAGCTCCAGGATGGTGCGCAAGCCCAGCTCCCCGCTGCCCAGCCTTCGGTACAGGTGCGGCTGCAGCACCTCGCGCACGTTCTGCAGCAGCTGCCGGGTGATGAGTAGGGTGGCCAGCATCTGTGGATGAAAAGAGACCGCGTGGGGTGGGAGGGGCCGGGCGCGGGAGGGTCACAATCCGAGTGCGCGTGCACACACACGCAACACACACACACACACACACACACGCCCTTCCCGGTGCTCCTGCAACCCTTTGACAACCCTGGACATGAGGCCACAGCTCAGCCCCAATGCCACTGCCACTGCCACATGACAACCTGAGGACAGGCCAGGATTCTCAAAGCATCTCTCCCACCCTGCCCAGGCATTGTCTAGTACCCTGGGCGCCTCGGTGGGTCTTACTAGGCCTGCACTAAGACCCATTTTATGCATGCGCCCTATGCTCGCCACATCCCACCTCCTAGCACATCCACGCTGCCCACACCATGGGAAGGCTCTCCACCTGCCCGTACTTTGGCCCGGGCCACGAGCAGGAGACCCCGGAGGGACAGGAGGAGCAGGCGGAACCGCAGGGCCGCGAGCGGGACCAGCACCGCCTGCAACTGCCGCTCGAGGCTCTGGGTCAGGGACAGGAGTAGCAGGAGCTGTGGAGGGACCAACCGGACAGGTGGACGGACAGATGGGAGAGGGGAACGACAGGCAGAGAAAGGACACATGGACAGACGGACAAAAAGGAGAGAAGGATGGAGAACAGGAGGGAGGGGCTGGAGAGCCCTGGACCCCTTACATGGGTCCATCCCCCAGGGGCCAGGGTGCTGCCCCTGGGACAGTGCACAGGCCCTCACCTCTTTCAGGCGGTCCATGTCTTTGAGGTAGAAGCCGATGTAGAACAGACTCAAGTACGAGTTGACAAACTGGAACTGGGAGGCAGGCAGCTAGGGTCATCCTGCAGCCCTGACCTGCTGATCCCCCAGCCCCCTGCTCTCTCCCATCCTCCTAGCCTCTTTGCACATGCGTGTTCACTCACCAAGACGACTTTGATGATAAGGTGCCTCTCGTAGGTGCTCTCTAGCCGGTAATTCTCTAGGGACCGAGGAGGTGAGTGAGGGGCCACCCTGCCCCAACAGAGGGTTATGGGGATCATCGGAATGGTGAGGGCCTCCCCTGCCAGCACATACCCATGTCATTTAGCCACACAGCTAACTTCTTGTAGCCCTCAGCACTCACGCTGACCAGCAGGGCTAGCATGACCTTGGGTAAGAAGCGAACCAGGCGGGGCAGACCCTTCACACTCAAGACTAGCTCCTAAAAGGGACAGAACAAGGTAGGGGAATCAACAGCGTGAAGCTGGACCTGGTGCTTGGTGGGTAGGGGCTAGGGGAGAGTAGAGGTGAGGAGTTACCTGCAGCTGGAAGCAGCCAAGCATCAGTACAAAGACACAGACCAGACAGGCCAGGCACAGAGGCAGGCTGACAAGGAGTTGGAAAAGCAATCGTTTCCAGGGTGGGTAGTAGAACTCCTCAGCCCGGGTGATGGGGCTGATGCGCCGGATGCCCTGGCAGCCAGCAGAAAAGGCAGTGAGACCAGGGGCCATACCAACTTCCTGATCATAGGAGCCCAATTTCCCTCAGCCATGCCTTTTCTCTGGCAAGAAACACTCCTCTATGCGCCCTTCTCAAACCTCAAATCTACCTTCCCCCCATCCTGTCACAAGCCTCCCTGGCCCACAGACTTCTCTGATGTTACCTAACTAGGCCTAGAGACCCTTCATTCTCCTCCCCTTCACCCCCCCCCAATGCCTTCCCCAACATAGCATTCCTTCTTTACAGCCTTGTTGAAAACCAAGCCTCAGACCCAGACTGACCCTGAACTGGGGACGTGGCTCCTCCACAGCCTCCCCAGGTGAGTCTAGTGTACCCCACTTGTAGGCTAGCTCTGCCCCCCTCCGTTTCCACTCCTCCAAAAACAGTGTTGACCAGATCACATTGAAGAGAGCGAAGACCACACAGGAAACATCCCGGCTTGTCTGTAGGTAGCAGAAGAAAGCCAAGTCATTGACATAGCCAGCTTATGGAGGAAGATCTTCTAGGCCACCCACAGTCCTGGCCCATCACTTCCTAGTACCTGATCGGCCTCAGTGAATGTATACAAAACAGAGCCAAAAACTGCAGGGTAAACCATTGCCGATGTGTAGAAGCCCAGCCAGGCAAAGTACATAGCAATCTTCACCCCAAAATAGTCACAGATATCATCTGCCAGGAGAAAAGGGAATCTGGGTCACCTCCAAGTGTCTCCTGGAACCCCAGCCCACTCCTCAGCCACAAAGCCACACCTAAAGGCTGGTTTTCACACACGGCCTGTACCCAGGACTTCATGAGACGATTCAGAATGCGCTGCTCGTGAACTGGAAACACCTGCTGTATGATGCCTCGTGCGGCCAGCTCCGGAACTGCAGGAGGAGGAGCGAGTGATCTCTGGCCCTGCACTATCTGACCAGAACTGGCAACAAACCTTGGCTGGAACCAAAGTCATAGTTTTTCTGCCTTCTCTTAAACCCATCAAAGGCTGGGAATATGACTTGGTTGGTAGAGTGCTTTGCTTAGCATGCTCAAAGCCCTGGGTTCCATCCCCAGTATGGCATAAGCTGGATGTGGTAACCCACATACTCTGGAGATGAATTTGAGATGGGCAGGGATGGTTGGGAGTCTCACTATGTAGCCCAGGCTGGTCTTGAACTAACAGATTGTGGCTGGGAAATCACAGGCATGTCCCCACCGTACCTACCAAGTGTATTTTAGAGTTTAACAGCCCCCTCCCTTTCTGGATCTAAATGTCTAAGGAATGAAACAGGTCGGTGTAGAAACTAAACTTGTGAGACCTGGTTTCCCAGTATGCCTCACCATCTAGCCCATAGGTGCTGTCCATGGTCCTGCCCACACCTTCTCAGATACCTATGTAAAAGCCTGGCCTGGATCACCTCACCCATGCTTGCACTAGGTACCAGAAAGAGGCTACACTCTCTGGGTTCATTGGGCGCTCAAATTTATCCTAGCCACTGATTAGTTACCCTTAAGCCACGCCCTTTTGCACCCATTTTTCTAACAGACACGCCCAGCTCTCTACAAGTGATTGGATGGTGGGCTCGCCCTGCTCACTGATTGGCTGGTCCTCCAAGAAGCGAACGTTGTGCAGAGCCTCCCCCTGCTTGGCTCGAAGGTTCTGCAACCAGAAGCGAATGATGCTCTGCCGCTCCTGTGGGGAGACAGGTGTGAGCTGGGTACGAGGGCTGTAGGCACTGAGACAGGGGCGCAGGGCAGTCACCTGTGATGTGAAGAAGCGTAGCTCGCTCTCCACATTCTCGTAGATGAAGTCCTCTTCGCAGGAGAAGCTGCGGGTGCCCCCTCCAAACTCGGCCTTCACGGCCTTGCGCAGACCCAGCTCATCGGCCCCACGGAGCAGGCTGCGGGCAGGACAGGGCATAGTGGGCTCACGGTGGGACTCCCGGCTCACCATTCCCAAGCTAAGGACTGTGTGAGAGCCACATCTTAGGACAAACGAATAATTAGCACAGTTGGCCTTCAGAGGGGCAAGGAGCCGGGTGACAGGGAGGGCCAGAGGGAGGTAGAGGCTGAGGACTTGCCTCTCGTATGTGGCGGTGACAAAGAAGGCATAGGCACGTGTGTGGCGGTGGTGGCGAACTTGCACGATCAGCTCGGGAATGCCCACCCGGATGTGATTCAGCAGCCACAGCAGCGTGTGGTCATCAGTGGTGTCTGCCGAGGGGCATAGGGGCCAATGGGTCTTGCCTCGAGAGGTGCCCACAAGGGCCTCCACATTTCCGCCGAGGCGGTAAAGGCGGCATCCGGGCCCACGGCAGGCAGGTGTGGATACCTGGGAAGGTCATGAGCACGTCGCAGTCCTCGGTGGGCACTGTCTTCATCCATGCCTTGTGGGACACCAGGTAGCGACCAGCCTGCAGGAGCCTCTTCCCAAATAGTTTATCTATGGGGCAGTGTGGCAGGCTGGGCTGAGATCAGGCCCCTTCAGGGACTGACTCGGCCCTCATTAGAGCGCTCAAGGGCTAGGCACCCACAGCCTGGGCTTGCTTTCCTCTCTCCTGCATCTGCCAGGCCCTTCTCCCTAGGTCCTGCCTTAAGAATCTTACTCATGGTTGAGGCCCAACCCCGCCTCCAGAACCACAATCGGTGGGGTGCCCACAAGCTGCCTTGAGTGCTTCTTGGTATGACAGAGCGGTCCTTAAAGCAGGCACAGAGTGCAGTCCTTCCTCCCATTTCACAGGTCACCAAACTGAGGCCCAGAGACGTATCCACGAGCTCAAGGTCACCCAGCCAACACGGGATTTGAACCCAGGACCCTATCGCCCTGTTTCCCTGTGCTGAGGAGGCTCCAGGTAGCGAGGCTCACACGGGCCATGCTGGGGCCATCAGAGGGGCGTGTCCACGTTCCTGCACTGGGGACCCCCAGTGCAGACCCATTGACAAACCCCGCATGCAGCGCCGCAGCTGCAGCACTACGAGGAGCAGCCTCTGGGCCACACGCTAGGGTGTGTGATCCCAAACGGCGTCTCCTGCAGCCCCTGCCTGCACCCTGTACACCTGTCTCGGTGCCACCCGCAGGAAACATACCCAGTACTCCAGACGCAGGCGCCGCAGGCTCGCCCTCGGGAGGGGGCCTCTTGCCCCGCTCCCCCTCCAGGGTCACGTCCCCGGCGCCCGAAGCCGCCTCGGCCATGGCGAGGACAGGGCAGGTTAGGGGCCGCGGGACGCCCGGGCGCTGGGGGGCCGCGGGCTCATGAGGACCGGAGTGGCACCTCTGAGCGCGCCGGAGGAGGAGACAAAGGGCCTCTCTCGCCCGCCCGCGCAGCCCGCCGTCCCTGCGTTCCACTTGCTTGTCGTCCCCGCCCAAGCCAAACCTCAATTCTTCTTCCTCGTCTCAGCGCGGTCACTCTCAGTCACTCAGTCCCACCCCCACTCCCACCCCCGCCTCGTCTCTGCTTCCGGTCCCCGCCCGTGGTGTTTTTTTTTTTTTACGCTTCCTTCTTGCCCGCCCACTTGGATCTACTGTGCTTGTTCGACCAGCACTGAGAAGAGCTTCTTCCACCCTCAGCCCTTCAGTCTGTTTACCCATCTACAAAGTATTGAGGTCAAAGGGGTGGATTCGGAGCTGGATGCGAGAGGGAGGACCTGGCTGGGTGACATACCCGAGAACAATACCTTAAGTATCCCAACTGGAGTGTAAGTAATTATAGCAGGTCCCGCCTGCCCCCAGGGCCTTTGCACATACAGTTCAGGTTCTGAAAACACACTACTGCCCTCTGCTCCCACACAACCCTTATTACTACAATACAGCTCCCATAAAAGGATCAGAATGCAGGTGCCAAATTTATCAAATAAACATAATCTTGAGGCACTCACTGCATATAAAGGTGTTGCCACAAGTTGTACACCAATGCAGACAAGCGTCACCCCGCACACACATCTAAATGGAATAAAAGAGTCCGGCTAAAGGTGTGACTCAGTAGATCGCTGGCCCGGCACGGAGCTATCAGGAGGCAGAAAGATCCGGATTTCAAAGCCATCCTCAGAGGCCACATAGCAAGTTCATGGTCACCCCGGGCTTCCAAGACACTGTGACAAAAAAGGATGAACCAAGCTGTTGAGATGGGCCCGCGGTTAATAGTACTTGTAGCTCTTCTTGAGGACCAGGGTTTGGTTCCTGCACCTACACTTGGCTGTAACTCCAGGGCCAGGGGATGCTTAAATACGCCCGACACCAAAGCTTACACATCATTAAATAAAAATAAATAGGCCTCAGAAAATAAGCCCATATGAATTTCAGATAAACTGTTTGGTACGTTCTGAAAACTGCACAGAGAAATGTTGTTTGTCTGAAACTTTTATGTTCTGGGTGACCCTAGGTGGCAAGGGAGGCTGTCAAAAGTCCAACTTGCTGGGAAATGCTCAACCCTGAAGCTAAGCCTGATACCAGATTTTTAAAGAATGTTTGTTTGTTGGGGGCAGGAGAGCTTTGGCGAGTGTGTGGAGGTCAGAGGACCGACACCTGTGGAAACGGATTCTTCCCACCAAGTCGGCCCAGGGGATTGAACTCAGGTCGGCAGACTTAGAGGCAAACACCAAAACCCACAGCCCCGATCTCCCAAGTTCTCCTACTTCAGAGTGGCCCACCCTGAAGTCCTGTGAGCATTTAGTAGGTAAAGAGCACTTGCTCTAAACGTGTTAAGATGGAACCACAGGGACCGGGCACTGGTGGCTCACGCCTTTAATCCTAGCTCTTGGGAGGCAGAGGCAGGCGGATTTCTGAGTTTGAGGCCAGCCTGGTCTACAGAGTGAGTTCCAGGACAGCCAGGGCTATACAGAGAAACCCTGTCTCAAAACAAACAAACAAAAAAGATGGAACAACGGGAGATGGACAACGTCACTGTCCCTGTTTCACAGACTGAAAGTAGGGCAGATGGGGACCTGAGGGCTTTGCGACTATACTGTACCCGCAGCTTGAACAGAAGAGCGCCCGCCCGCACAAGTCAAGAACCAGAGAATTGGCAGTGTGAGGGCGCTCGCGAAGCCCGGCCCGCCCCGAACCTGGTATTCGAGTCTGCTCCTTCACCCCGCAGTTCAGCGCTGTCCCGGGTTAACCCGAAGGTAACTCGAGGCCCCAGGATGCCTAACCCGGAGCACACATCGGACCTGCGACCAACGGGGACCCCGGAGAGGGCGGGGAAGCCAGGGCTGGAGCTGGGCTGGAGCCGCCTGAAGGGCTTCCTTGCCTGGGGATGGCGCCTGGCTAAAGATACTTGCCCGGGAGCTGCAGCTGGCAAAGATGGGGTAGCGGGGATTAGTGAAGAGACACAAGAAGGCCAGGAAGAAACTTCCCAGAAGTTTGGACCAGATTTTCCCTGACCTAGGGCGTGGCTTCTCCCGGAACTCATCCCCTGCAGTCCCTAAGATGCTTTGAGTTTTCTGTCTTTAACTGGGTGCAGAATACCCCGACCCCACCCCCTCGTGATGGTGAGAGAACAACTTGCACAAGTCTGGGCTCCTTCACTAAGCTGATCCGGGGGATAGAACTCAGATTGTCAAGTTTGGCAGCAAGTGCCTCCTGCGCTGCCTTTCATGGACTTTACAGTCGGAGCGCACACCTTGCTTCTTAGCTTCTCTAAGAATACGGAATGGGCACAAGGAAAAGAAGGGCTGGAACCACCGTTGAGATACATCCTGCATTTTCTTCCTCCCACTAGTGTGTCAGATACCTGTTGCTCTAGGAACCGAAAACTTTGCTCTGTGTTTCCGCGGGACACTCTTGCGCTGTACACACCCGTATCCCAACTTCGTTTCCCTTGGATCAGCCAATAGGAATCAAAATCTATAGATAGAGGGCGGGACCTCCTATAGGCGATCCAATGATAGTTGAGAGTCGTACCGCGAAGTCACGCCGCAAAGGGGCAGGATTTTCTTCCAGAACTTGAAGCCCTGCAGCGGTGTCGGCCACGGTGCTTGCAGATTGGAAATCCATGTGGCGTGGGCTGAGCGCCCTGGCGACCCAGGCGGCGTGGGCGCCCCTCAGGTGAGTGGCACGGACCCGCTGTCACGCGCGAGGCGTTGCTTTAGGTCCCAGGTTTGCCCCTTGAAGTTCCAGACCCCGTTCCTCCTCCCGGAGCTGCCGTGTCCTTCCACGCCCATCGCCTGGCCGCCGCTCGCACAGCTTGGGCATCCACGGGCGACCCCCTCCGTCCATGTTCACCCCGAGGCTCGGCTCTCTGGATGCGCTTACTCGTTTCCTTTACGATCTCCAGGCTGTGCGCACGCTGCAGCACCAGTGCAGAGTCCTTAGTCCCCAGCAGCACCATCTTCGCACTCAGCTCCGGCCAGGGACGCTGCGCCATCGCAGTGATCCGCACCAGCGGTCCAGCTAGCGGGCTCGCTCTCCGCAGCCTCACGGCGCCCCAGGAGCCGCCTCCTGCCCGCAGAGCCTGCCTGCGCCTTCTCCGCCACCCGTGCTCTGGGGAGCCACTGGACCGCTCACTAGTCCTCTGGTTCCCAGGTGAGGGGCCGGATCCGGGAGCCCACGGCACTCGTGTCCGGGTCTCAGTCTCCTCCAGGAGTCAGCCCGGGTCGTGCCCATCGCCTAACTCTGCTTTTTTTCCATACAAGGCCCCCAGAGTTTCACGGGTGAGGATTGCGTGGAGTTGCACGTACACGGAGGTCCTGCGGTGGTTAGCGGTGTCTTGCAGGCATTGGGTGAGGCTCTGTTGAGTGACACTGTTCCTGGGGGAGACTAAAAGGTATTTGGGATAGACTGCAAAACACTATCATTTGGGAGAAGAGATGTATCATATTAACCCAGGCCTTCTAGATGACTCTGCCAGTAAAGGTGATTGTCGCCAAATGTGAACCTGAGTGGTGAAAGGTGAGAATTGATTCCTGCAGGCTGTCTTCTGACTTCCTGGTGACACACACACACACACACACACACACAGCATGGAGAGGAATTTGAGGACAACTCAGGCTCAAGTGTATGTTTGGTGGCAGTTGTTTGGAGGAAGGGCTAAGTCCTATTCAGGGAGTTGATGAGTAGCTGGTACGATGTACAGCGTACAACCAGGCTGTCTGTGATTCCTGGGTGGTGGGGATAGGGAGTGTCTTGCCTTTTCAGGAAGAATTGTGTGGCCTTTATTTAATGTGTGTTCATCCAACAAGTTTGCCACAGGAAGCCCCTGGTGGCCAGCACTCTTGTCAGTCTGGGGCCTGCGTGTGTAATCAGCACAGATGGGGGGGGGGGGGACAGCTGCAGGTGACCTCAAGAGCTTGCTGGCCTGGGTTCTAAGAGAGAGATCTACATCCCCCAGATGGGGTGCCCTGGTCACACCCAGTAACTGACCCATTAGGGTCCAGCCCAGAGAATCAGTAAGTTTCCTGGGATTCCTTACAGGATCAGGGGGACCCTGAAAAAGTTGTGTCACCTGAGATCTCACCTGGGGTTTGGTTTGTTGCTCTGCTGGCTGTCACCTGCCATTGGATGGGGAATCAAGAGCTTGTGATGCTTTCCCGCAGGTAGTGTGCCAGGACTGCGGCCAGCCGAGGCCGGAGAGTTCACCAGGAGGGCATTTGCCCACGGCAAGCTGAGCCTGACTGAAGTGGAGGGACTGGCAGATCTTATCCATGCAGAAACTGAGGCCCAGCGTCGACAGGCCCTGAGGCAGCTGGATGGGGAACTGAGCCAGCTGTGCCAGGCCTGGGCAAAGACCCTCACCAAGGCAAGCCAGCACGTTCACCCATTCATGTGTTCTCTTTTTTTCTTTAAGATTTATATTACTTATATTGTTTATTTTGTTTATGAGTGCTCTATTTGCTTGTATGTCTGCACACCAGAAGAGGGCATCAGGTCCCATTACAGATGGTTGTGAGCCACCATGTGGTTGCTGGGAATTGAATTCAGACTTCTGGAAGAGCAGTCAGTGAGTGCACTTAAAACCAACAAGCCATCTCTCCAGCTCCATCCATACATCCTTTAGAGAATGTTCTAGGCCTGCGATAGGCCAGTCTGGTTGTGTAGATCAAGCTGGAGTTAGAACTGAGACTGAGAGGGCACCTATGACATCTCCCCCTCCTTCCCAGGCTCTGGCTCATGTGGAGGCCTACATTGACTTCGGAGAGGATGATAATTTGGAAGAGGGTGTGTTGGAGCAGGGTATGTCTGTCTTTGCCAGAGGTGGGGCTGGCATTCAGCCCCCCTGAGACCTTGCTGATTGCCCCCCCTCCACCTGCCTTTTCCCTCTCACAGCAGACAGAGATGTTCGAGCCCTGGAGGTGGCGCTGGGTTCCCACCTGCGAGATGCTAGGCGTGGACAGAGGCTCCTCTCGGGGGCAAGTGTTGTGGTCGCGGGACCGCCCAATGCGGGCAAGAGCAGTCTGGTGAATCTACTCAGTACGTGGGGTGGGGTGCGGGGAGGGTGGGGTGCAGCATCTCAGTACGTAGGACGGGGTGCGGGAAGGACGGGGTGCAGCATCCGGGGGTGCTGCATGCCTCCTCCAGCTGCAGCTTCCTGGACACTGTGGTGGACACCAATAGCTCAAAGCTATGAGAGTGGCAGACAGCGCCTCCTGAAAGTTTTGACTTTTACCTCCATTCTGTGGTTCCTAATCACACTGTCCCTGCCATTCAGGCCAGAAGCCAGTGTCCATTGTGTCCCCAGAGCCTGGGACCACCCGTGATGTGCTGGAGACTCCTGTGGACTTGGCTGGGTTCCCTGTCTTGCTGAGCGACACCGCGGGGCTTCGGGAAGGTGTGGGCGCTGTTGAGCAGGAGGGTGTGCGCAGGGCCCGCCACAGGTAGGTAGAAGGCTGAGAATGTGACGGGCCACAGGCAACCAGTGGCCTTTTCTCCCCATGAGTCCATTTCATTATCCCAAATCAGAAGATTTTTGAGGCCCTCAAAGTTGGGGACAGGGAGGCTTCGTAATTTAATTGAAGAGCAAGCTTGGCCTGTGTCCCTTAGTCCTCCCCCCTCCCCCTGAGTCTCATTTTGTCACTCCTCAGACCACCTCACAATACTCAAAGCCTGCCCCCTTCTGTGCCCTGCCCTGCTCTCCATCTCTCTTCCCTTGCCCATGCTCCCAACACTTCTGCCAGGTCTCCACTGAAGCCATGCCCTGCCCCTTTAGCAAAGTCCCACTTGTGCAGGCTTTACCCCACCTCATCCTGCCAAAGTCCTGCCCATGTGCCAGACAATGGCATCTGTTCCTGCCCTGGCTTTTGCTCTGGGCCACTTCTTACAGTGGCTGTCCCTCCCTTGGCTGAGTCGCTCCTCTGAGCAGCACCCACAGTGCCTTCCCAGGATCCTCCATGGTTTTGCTTCATGGTCCTTCCTCCCCAGGCTGGAGCAGGCTGACATCATTCTGGGGGTGCTGGACGCCTCCGACCTGACCTCCTCATCCAGCTGCAGCTTCCTGGACACGGTGGTAGCCCCACTGCTAGCACAGAGCCATGACAGCGGTGGGCGGCGCCTCCTGCTGCTGCTCAACAAATCTGACCTCCTGCCTGCTAACGCCCCGGCCTGCGGCACAGCCCTGCCCCCTCACCTGCTCCTGTCCTGCCACACAGGGGCCGGGATGGACGGCCTCCTGCAGGCCCTGAAGACCGAGTTGGCTGCAGTGTGAGTCCCCCTTACCCACCTTCAGCTCATCAACCCAAGCTCAGATGTAAACAGTTGCTGGCTTTGGGCTCAGACCTATCCCTCAGTCTCAGTTTCTTTTTGTTTGTTTGTTTGTTTGTTTGGTTTTTTGAGACAGGGTTTCTCTGTGTAGCCCTGGCTGTCCTGGAACTCACTTTGTAGACCAGGCTGGCCTCGAACTCAGAAATCCGCCTGCCTCTGCCTCCCGAGTGCTGGGATTACAGGCGTGTGCCACCACGCCCGGCTTCAGCCTCAGTTTCTTTCTCTCTGCAAAAAAGGTTTCCATGGGAGGTCCTTTTCAAAAAGTGGCTGCATAGGCTGAGTGAGACAACCAGGTCTTGTCTTTGGCAGGTGTGGGGACCCATCCACAGGACCACCGCTCTTGACCCGGGCCAGGCACCAGTACCACCTCCAGGGCTGCCTGGAGGCCCTGGGCCACTACCAGCTGGCCACAGACCTGGCTCTGGCTGCCGAGGCCCTGCGCCAGGCTCGGAGACAACTAAGCCACCTTGCAGGTGGAGGGGGAACCGAGGAGATCCTGGATCTCATCTTCCAGGACTTCTGTGTGGGCAAGTGAGGTCCAGATCCTGGGACTCAGCCTCAGAGTCCCTACGAGGTCATGTCCCAAGATGGCAAACCTAGCAGAGGGCAGGAGAGCACCGGGGGTGGGGTGGGGGTGGGGTGTGTGTGCAGCCTCCACAGTGAGGAGAGAGACACGGTCAGGGTCCGACAATGGGTGCTTCCTCACTCCCGATGTTGGGGTTAAGGTCCACATCGCCTGACGTAGTGCTGGATGTGAAACTTGTGCATGCTATACGCTGAGCCACGACAGGCTTCCTCTGGGTAGCCCCGGCTGTCCTGGAACTCACTCTGTAGACCAGGCTGGCCTCGAACTCAGAGATCCGCCTGCCTCTGCCTCCCGAGTGCGGGGATTAAAGGTGTGCGCCACCACGCCCGGCTGGTAGTTTTCATTTTTAATTACCAAAGGAGAATGAAGAATTCAGGTAATGCAGAAATGTGTATCCACAGGGTCGGCCGGCCTCCCTTCCAGAGCTTTGCTGACGTGTTTCTATTTATGGCATTGTTTGCCAATTAAATTTATTTAGTTTTCCTTCTGTAGTAGCATGTGGTACCTGGAATAAGTATTGCTGTGACAGTTTCATCCAAGTATCTCCTGGGCTTTGATCATGCCCTTCCCATATCTCACTTCCCATATCTCATTTGCTTAGTCCCTACTCTCACTCCCTTCCTTTCCTTTTCTTTCTTTCTTTTCTTTTTAGTTTTTCGAGACAGGGTTTCTCTGTGTAGCCCTTGCTGTCCTGAAACTCGCTTTCTAGACCAGGCTGGCCTCGAACTCACAGAGATCCCTCTGTCTCTGCCTCC
>NC_034608.1:86245169-86278288 GCF_900095145.1 Mus pahari
CGGGGGGGGGGGAGGGAGGTCAGAGGACAACCTGCAGGGCCTTCAGAATAGTAGTGTGGGCCCCAGAGATGGAACTTGGGCCATCAGAGCTGACAGCAAGCGACTAATTTCTAATTATACCTCTGTGTGTGAGAGCAGACATCCTCTGGAGCTGGGGTTGCAGCCCATGGGTGCTGGGAACCAAACTCAAGTCTTCTTGCGCAAATGCCTCTACCTGCAGAGCCGTCGTGCTGGCCCCTTGTCAGATATTTTTAATTTATTTGTATTTATTTTTAGTTTTGTGTAGATGGCACTGGCCTCAAACTTACAGGCATCCATTCCCTCTGAGTCACCAGTGCTAAGAAAACGGGGCTCAGAGTGGCCTCACCTAATGGCCTCTGGCTTTGGGTTTCAGCAGTCAGTTACACCCCACATTGAACCTTGTGGAGAGCCTTCTATCGTAGGCAACATTGTAGGGTGCTGGGGTCAGTTGGGTCTTTTCTTCCTGAGAGAAAGGCATGATAGGTTCTGTGTGACATGACTGCAAGGAGGAGGTCTGATGTTGCCTGGGACTTGACTGTAAGAGGAGAATGCTGTTGCGCCTGTTGCAGCCGCGACCCGCCAGCAGAGGGCGAGCGTTCCTAGTGTAACCCCACTTCCCCCAGGCCAAGTGTGTCCTAATTGATGACCTGTCCGCAAGCCTGTCACCTCAGCACCCGGTCCAAGCCAGGATGGGTTATAAAGAAAGATCCTGTCTTGAAGAAAAGGGGAAGGGTCCCGAGCTCCCAGGAGGAGCCGTGGCGCCTCGGGCTGGGCGGGGCCGCCTCTCTGGGCAGTTCGCCCGCTGCAGGCCGCTTGCCTCGGGGCTGGCACACAGCTGCATGGAGGCCTTGGCCGCAGTCCCTTTTTTCCAAGAAGGGTGAGGAGTTTGTGGGAAGCAACAGGGGGTTATTTATAGAGAACGCAGGAAATCCCCAAAGAGTCAGGGCCTCACCCAGCGGAGGCAGTCGGACTGGGCACTTGGCCCCCTTCTGCCCAGGAGCCCTGCCTGGGAGCCGGGATGAGACTAGGGGCCCAAGGGCCACACCAAGGGCCACACCAAGGGAATCCAGAAAATCTGCCTGGAGGAGGGGTCTGGGCAGATAAAACTGAGCCAAGCCCCTACCCCATGGTGTGTGTGTTTGTGTGTGTGTGTGTGTGTGTGTGTGTGTGTGTGATGCTATCACACACGTGGGTGTGGGGATTCTAGTAGACATACTGGTCGGAGAAGGACACAGGTCAGGTCTCAATTCTGTGTACAGCGTTCAGCATCCTCCTGTCTCTACCCACAGTGCTGGGGTTACAGGTACACAACCATACCCTGCTTTTATATTGGCAACTGAGACTCGGTTCCTCCTGTTTCAGCAACAAGTACTCTCACCCAGGGAGCTGGGCAAGGAAAAACAGCCAGGCATGTTAGTGCACCAGTGATCCCAGCATTGTGAAGGCAGAGGCAGGAGGATCTCTGAGTTGGAGGCCAGCCAGGCTATGTAGTGAGCCTCTTATCTCAAAAGGAAACAAATGAACACAAATGAAGCAAACCTTTAAGTCCTGGTCAGAAATTCTGAGAGCAGCCAGGGCTGAACAGGTCCGTAAGCTGCCAAAGGGGCTGAGAAACTAGACTCTAAGGTAATGGGGAGCCATGAAGGATGTGTGAGCAACAGAGGACTGGTTCAGACTCCATGATGAAGAGATGACTGTGCCAGTATAGGACCCTCCTGAGGCAGCATGGGGGCAGGCTTTTGTTTTCTCACATCAGCAATGTAGGCCTCTCTGCCTGAGCACTCCACACTCATTATCACAACTATTGTGGTTGTTAGAGGTGGGTTCTTATTGTGTAGCCCAGGCTGGCCTGGAACTCTTGGGTTTAAGCAATCCTCCTGCCTCCCAATCACGTTAGCTGAGAGTACAGATTTGGAACATGGTATCTGGGAAGAGAAAACAAAGGCTGAGTTTGATCACCATCTGCACCCAGACCTGTGGCTATCAGACCTTCAGTCAGGCGCTCTGGTCGCCAGGTTGAATTCATCCCAGAGCTCAGGCGCAGGGCCAGGACCCGCCCCAGTTCCTTGGGGCCTTCATCCCAGCCGTCCAGGCAGCCTCCCAGGCTGACCCCTGGTGGCCTGGTTGGCCGGGCTCCAGCCGAGTGTTTCCTGCAGTGACAGGCTCTGGCCCATATTTCCGGATCCAGGAAATATCGCCGCTTTGTCCTCAAGGCAGAGCGTGGCACAGCGGGCTGTGATTCACCTCCTGCTCCCGAAGGGGCCAATGCTGGAGGGAGCAGCCGCCTTCTGCCTTCATGTTTGTCTGCTTGTCCCTCAATGGCTCCAGCTTGCTACTGGGATTCAAGGACAGCTGGGCTGGACATCAGAGTGCTGTCCTTGCCCTTCAGTCCCCTGCCTCAGTCTCCCCACCAGGGACAGACCTGCTTCACCCGCGCTGGGCTTCATTCTGTTGCATATCGTTTCTGTATTTTTTTTTTTTATCTGTACCAACCAGAGGAGATGCATCTTCCAATATGTTTGCACCAGAGGGCGATAGGATAGCTTTTAATTTTTAGTTAGTCCTGATGGTTGAAACAGGTCTCCTGTAGCCCAGGCTGGCCTTGTAGTCCCAATCTTCCTGCCTCAGCCTCTTCAGGTCTGGAATAACACCACACCCAGTTTATGTGGTGCTGGAGATGGAGTTCAGGGTGTCATTCAGCTACACAAGCACTCTAGCAACTGAGCTACAATCACTCTACCTACTGAGCCACAGGGTTGGGCTGAAAGGTGCATGCTGCCCTCCGCCACAGCTGGCATCTATTCATTTAAAGATTCTATACCTTGATGATTGCACCACCTGCATGTCTGCTGCCTCTGGAGTTCAAGAGTGGGCATCAGACCCCTGCATTCAGTTGTAAGCTGCCATGTTAGTGCTGGGAACCAAACCCAGGTCCTCTCTAAGAGAGCAGTCAGTACCTAACGTGCTGAGCATGAGAGTCATCACAGCCCTCAGGAGCCTGAGGTAGTGGGATCCACAGTTCAAAGCCAACTTGTGACCTTGTTTACAGAATAAAAACAGAAACAGAAACCAGCCAGGTGGTAGTGGTACATACCTTTGATCCTAGCACTTGGGAGGCCAAGGCAGGCAGATCTCTGTGAGTTCGAGGCCAACCTGGTATATATAGAGTGAGTTTCAGGATGGCCTGGGGTACAGAGGGAAACCCTGGCTCAAAAAAAGAAAAAGAAAGAAAAACAAACAAACACAAACAAATACAAACCAGTCTTCAAAGGACTTTCATGTTATTTATTATGTGCCAGTAATATCTTTAGGGGCTACAAGCAAGACTGATGGTGGGTAGCCTCCCTCTAGGGTTCTAAGATCCACAGGGAACTCTCATCCACAATTGAGGCCCTTCCTTGTGAGGAGGAGGGGAACCAGCAGACTCTGGAAAAGACTTTAAAACCTAATAAAAATCCTGGGAAGCAGGGCGTGGCAGCTAGACCCCTTCAGGGGAGGCCTGGAGACTCTCAAGGAGGATTTGGAAACCCTAGAGGCCTCTAAGAGGGAGGCTGGAAACTCCTGAGGGAGCTGAAGGCTGGGCTTCCTGTTCTCACCTCCCGGGTCAGGAGCAGAGTGATAGGAAACCGGAGGAGTTGCCTAGGGTGGCAGCTGAGCTGTGGGTGCTTCATGTGTGGGTGGAACGACATCCAGGTCACACTGCACAAGGGATCGATGTGAAGTCATCTCACAGCTGTGTGTGCCTTAAATCCAGTGTCTGGGGGATGGCGGGGTGCAGGGGACAGTGAAGGGGTGGCCAGAGGAGGTGTGGGGGTGGAGGTTGCCGGCGGGCACAGCGGGTGTCTAGCACTGTGGGCACCTGGCTGCCCCCATCCACAAGTGGGCGATAATGGCGCCCAGCGTCCTGCGGCAGCTGGATCCTCAACCGCTGGGGAAGGAAGAGCAGAAAGCTTAGCAGTCACCGAAGGCTGAGGAGCCCAGGGGCCACTCTGCAGCAGGGGCATGGCATGGCTCTGCTGTCTCCTTCTTAGGCCTAACATGACTCCCACAACCCGTGGTAAAGTGGGGCTGGGCCTCCAGGTTAGACCCAAGCTCCAGAGGTTGCCCTAAGGTTTGTCTCTGCTACACAGCCACCGACCAGACAGATTCAGGGAGGCCCCACAAGGTTCTAGGGATTTGAGACCAATGCAGGCTGGCTTCAAGCTCGGGCCCCCTGCCTCGGCTCCCCCTGTGCTGGGCTTCTGGTTTCTCTTTTAATGTCTCACTATGAAGACTGTTGGCATGAGCCGACCCCGTGCACACTCTCCATGAATGCCCAGTACCTTTAGGACCAACCACGTACACAGCTTCCAAAGCGGACAGCAAGGTCTCCGGCTCATCCCTCCCGCTGTTCCATCAGCCCCACCTAAGGGCCAACAATTCCAAGAGGCTTCCGCCCCACCCCCACAGCATCTCTCGGACTAGAATGGTCCCCCGCCCCCACCCCCGCCTGGCAGAGGAGCTCCAGTGGGGGTCAGAAGTGGTGCTGAGGCATTTCCTGGTGGGGGTGGGGGGTCTGCAGCCAAGTCTGGCTTCCTCTCCCCCTCCCTCCCTTCCTTCCCCCGCTCTTCCCAGGGCCCCTGGGCTCTCCTTCAGGCTGGCTCTGGTCCCCTCCCTGACTGCCTGGTGACCTCTGTTCTTGCCCAGGTCACTTCCCCTGTTTTAACCAGAGTGAACCCGTTGTAAATCTCCATATGGGCCAAGCTCCGTGCTGCCTTCTGGAACCCCCACAGTCCTCCACAGCCATGAGGTAAGTAAGGCTGGGTTCCCATCTCCTCACTCGCCTCCCACTGGTCACTCTTTCCAAGGCACACTTCCCAGAGTCCCCATGCTCCTCCCTAGATCCTTTCCTTAGCGAACTTGTCCTGGCCCCCGTGAAAGACTCCAGTGGAGTCTTCCCACAGTGTCAGAAAGTAAGATAAGAAAATCACGGCCAGCGAGAGGGCTCACTGGGTGAAGACACTTGAAATTTGCTCCCAGACCCACATGGTGGAAGGAGAGAACCAACTACAAATTGTCCTCCGGCCAGCACATATGACATGCACATACACCATCAATCATTGTTAAAAAAAAAAAAAGTGAAATAAGTTACAAACACATCGTCTTCTATGTCGCCAGATACTTGGGGCTTCTACACCTATCTTCCTTTGTTTTTGAGACAAGGACTGTCTGTGTGACCAAGGCTAGCCTTGAACTCACTCTGTAGACCATCGTGGTCTCAAACTCATAGATACCCGCCTGCCTCTGCCTCCTGGGTACTGAGATGACAACCACAGGTTACCACGCTGATCCAAATAAGTCTGAGTATCAGGCCACTCCAGAGTGTATTTCCAGCAAGGGCAACTGAGAAGTGGAGGCTGGGAGGCCTGGTGGGGCCCTAGGCCATGTCCCGATGAGGCTCCTGAGGTGCCAGACCTCAGCCTGCTGCTGCAGTCTGACTCGGCTGGTTTCATCTGGTTCCCCCCAACCCCCACCCTACCCCAGACTGTCCCTTGGCCTGTACCACTCAGCCTCTGACTCCTCAGGGCTGTGAGACCTAAGGTGCATATCAGGACTTACAATGGCAGAGGAGGCAGGAGGGTTGGTAGTTCAAGGTCAGCCTCAGCTTCACGGGGAATCTGAGATTAGCCTGGGCTACATAACACCTTTTCACACACACACACACACACACACACACACACACACACACACACACACACAGAGAAAAAAAAACAACAAACCAATCCCAGCCAGACACCTAAAGGTGGTGGTGCACACCTTTAATCCTAGGACTTGAGAGGCAGAGGCAGACAGATCTCTGAGGCCAGCCTGGTCTACAGGAGTTCCAGGACAGCCAGGGCTACACAGTGGACCCTGTCTCAGGACCCACCTACTCAAAATGTGAAACCTTCTAGCACAGAAAATTGGCTGTAATAACCTCTCATTTAAAGGAAGAGTTGTGGGCTCGGTGGTTAGAGCTCATACTGCTCTTCCTGAGGACCCAAGTTCAATTCCCAGCACCTAACTTTACAACTGCCTGAAACCCTACAGCTCCAGGGGCTCTGCCCCTCGTGGGCACTACATTCATGTGCACATACTCCCCCATGCACATAATTAAAGCAATACAAATATCAATAAAGGAAGCACTGTGGGCTGGTGAGGTGACCCAGCGGGTGAAGGGTCCTCCGAGACCATGGACTCCTACCAGGTGTCCTGCTGTGCCTCGGCTCTCACAGGGACAGACAAATAAACCTGATAGGCTTTTTACATAAAAGGAAGGAAGAACAATTGTTTTGATTATTACAACAGTATGTGGGTTTTCCTCACCACCGCAGGCTCCTGTCAGCAGTGCCAACAGACAAGGAGATGGTGCAGTGGGGGAAGAAGTCACCATGCAAGCGCAGGGACCTAGTTGCATCCTCGGGGTCTAGTTAAAAAGATTAGGGCTCAGGCATGGGGTGCACACCCTAGTCCCAGCACTTGCGAGGCAGAGGCAGGAGGATCTCTGTGAAGTTTGAGGCTAGCATGGCCTTGCCTCAAAGAAACAAAAATAAAAATAACATCAAAAAGCTGGTGTGCTTACACCATCAGCTGTGACAGAAGTATCTGGAGGAGGCTGTGGCTGGGCCCAAGGAGCTGCAGGTTCACAGAGAGACCAGGTTTCAAGGGCATTAGCTGGACACTGACAGAGGGCACACACGTCCTGGCTTCCACAGGCAGCGGCGCACACACAAAGACATTTTGGATGCTGAAATTCTTTCTTTTTAAAATGGGGGATATGGATCCTGAAGAGGCCACTTCCTGTAGCCAGGCAAGACTCCCAGGGGAGCCTTTGACCAAGAATGTGTCCTACCTATAAGATGTGCAGGGACAAAGAGAACAGATACAGGGGAAATGGTTGACCAATGACTGCCCCAAATTGAGACCATCTCATGGGCAAGAACTAGTCCCTGACACTGTTAATGATGCTCTGTTATGCTTACAGACAGGAGCCTGGCATAGCTGTCCTCTGAGAGGCCCCACCAGCAGCCAATGGAAAGAAATGTAAAGACCCACAGCCAGACACTGGCTGGATCTCTGCAAGTCTTATGGAAGAGTTGTGGGAAGGATTGAGGGACCCCACAGCAAGACCAACAGTCTACTAACTTAGACTCTTTGGGGCTCTCAGAGACTGAACCACCAACCAAAGAGCAAGCCTGGGCTGGACCTAGGCCTCCCTGTACAGATGTAGCAGATGTGCAGCTCGGTCTTCATGCGGGTCCCCAAAACAACTGGAGCAGGGGCTGTCCTTGAGACTGTTGCCTGCCTGCCTGCCTGCAGATCCTGTGCCCCTAAATGGACAGCTTCCTCTGGCCTCAGTGGGAGGGGATGTGCCTAGCCTGGCATTGGGAGGTAGGTTGACACTGAGGGGGGCCTCCGCTTCTCAAGAGAGAAGGGGGGGCAGTGTGTGAGGCACTGGGAGGAGAGGAAGGGTTGGTATTGAATTGTAAAGGGAATAAATAAGTACATTTAATCATCATCATCATGGGGAGGCAAAAGGCAGGTGATCTCTGAGTTTGACGCCATATTGGTTTAAAAGGTAAAATCATGTCTCAAAATAAAGAAACTCATTAATTGAATGACACTAAAATTGGGTGTGGAGATGGGGGTCAACCCAGACTCACTTTCCTCCTTTGGTTTTTTTTGAGACAGGCTTTCTTTGTGTAGCCTGGCTGTCCTGGAACTCACTCTGTAGACCAGGCTGGCCTCGAACTCAGATTCTCCTGCCTCTGTCTCCTTAGTGCTGGGATTAAAGGCGGGAGCACCACTACCCCGCCACCCCAGACTTTCAAAGTTGATGAAGAAGAAAGGTTGAGTTTGAAATCATCAAGGTTGAATAGCCACACATTGTCTTGAAACTACACAGACTCAGGTTGGAGCTGTGCACCTTCGTAGTCAGTGTGCGAGGGAAGGAGGGAGGGAGGGAGGGAGGGAGGGAGGAGCAAGAAGGCTCAGCTTTGCCCCTAAGTCTGGATGGTGAGGACAAGGCCCCCAGTGGCCATGGCCCCAGCCACAGGGAAGGGCCCTTCTGGGTACCCTGAACACTGACAGGAGGGGGCCAGACCTAAGTGTGCAGTGTCCCTCAGAATGGGCGCCATTCAAGATAAACACTGTCAAAAGCGTCCCTGTGTGTGCGTGACTCTGGCAGGGGCCTCAGTTTCCTCCTCTGAGAAGTGGGATCAGAATAGAAACTTCCCAGCCAAAAGGGTCAAGGGGGGGAGGGGGGGAGGCTAGGCCTTGGGGGTGAAGGGGGGGCATGTGAGGAGGCTGGGCCTTGGGGGTGAAGGGGGGGGCATGTGAGGAGGCTGGGCCTTGGGGGTGAAGGGGGGGAGCTTTCGGGAAGCCCAGGGCCCACTTTTGTCTCCACTCATCTTTTTGAATGTTTTCTTTGCTCTCTCCCATCTTCCTTCCTTTCTTTCAAAAAAAAAAAAAAGTATTCACTACGTAGTCTTGAACCCCTGCCTGGGTCTTCCAAGTCTATGACTCCCAGACCAACTCCTCACTGCCCTGCCTTTCTGCAGGATGATTTGGAGCTGGAGGTCAGTCCAAGCTATGTAAATCACACCCAGTCTCTGAGACTGAGAGTCTCAGAGTCTCTCAGTAGGGCGGAGAGACAGCTCAGAGGTAAGCCAGCTGCGCTTGCCAGGACCTAACTGCAAGCCGGGGGACAGGGGACACACACCCCTCCTCCGGCTCCTCTGGGCTCTAGGTACCATGTACCCATGTGCCACAGCGTGCACATGTGCGTAAGAAAGATCAGACATGGTGGCGTACACCAGAAGGATATACTGAAGACGTGGAGGCAGAGAATTAACTGTGAGGCCAGCCTGGGTTGTATATTGGCGCAGGATGTGATGTCACACAGCCTTAAGTTAATCCTAATGCTTGGGAGACAAAGGCCTCAAACAATAAATCAGTATTTTAAAGAGGCTGTGGGTGGCAGACACAAACCTGGTGACCAGGAGACAGTGGGAGAGCTGAAGTCTAGGTCTCGGGATGGGACGCAGAGATTTGGATTAAAATCACAAAGACGTGGCTGCAGGGACGGCTCAGTAGTTAAGGGTTTTCACTGTTCTTTCAGAGGTTTTATCCCAGAACCCTGGCAAAAGCTGAGTGTGCTGGGAAGGGCAAGCCCCTGCGATGCTGGGGGATGGCAGCTCTCTGGAGCACTTGCTGGCCAGCCAGCCTGGCCTACTTGGTGAGCTCCAGGCCAGAGAGCAACCCTAGACCAAAAAATGGTGGCTGTTTGTGGTGGCATGTGTCTCATTTCAACTCTCAGGACCAGATCTCAGTTCCAGGCCAGTCTAACCAACATACAGAGACCCTGCCTCAAAGTGCCAGATGCCAAAACCATGGTGGAGGGCCCAGCAGGATGGCTCCATGAGCAAAGTGTTCCGAGTTCAGTCCAGGACTGGCGTGGTGGAGAGTTCTTCTGATCTCCACACACATGCCACAGTACATGTTTGTCCACATACAGTAAGTTAGTATGGAAAACGTTAAGTCCACTAAAGCCCTGGCTTGCCTGCCTGAAGTAGGGTTGCCTGCCATGCCCTAGTATACAGTAGGTGCTCCATTATAGAGGCATCAGGTGTGAGCTCTGCCTCTCTCTCCACCCTGAACCCCAATCTGGCTTCCTTCCTCTGTAGCTCTGGGGTGGGCAATCTCACCTGGGTGGGACAGCAGGGTTGGCTACAGGGAGCCGCTGGGACTCGAGGATCCTTTTCTTGAACTCCTCCAGGCTAGCTGGATCTATAGAGACAAAGGATTCCTGGTGAGTAGTCTAGGAGAAGAGAGCGGGTGTGACCAGGAGTCCCAACTCCAGACTCCTGGCGTTACTCACCAATGGGTGGAGGGTTCGGGGGTGGGCCTGGGGCTCTCGGCGGGACGGCTGGCAGCGACTATGGGAGGGACAGGAAAGAAGTTTGAGGGTCTGCTCTCCTCTGTTCCCTACGAAAGCCTAAGCTACCGTCTCCCTGTGTAGCTCTGGCTGGTCTCAATCTCACAGAGGCCCTTCTGCCCGGGCAATGACGAATGGAATGCCAGGATTAGAGGTGGGCGCCACCATGCCTGGCCTAGGGAATCTAGATCCTATCCCAAACCAACCAGGGACACCATCAGAGGAGCCTGACTTAGGTGGGAGATCAAAGCTACCACAGCCCCGACGTCACCTCCAGCCATCATATGTCCCCCTAGTTCTTCATTAGACTCAACCAGCTTCCAAACCTGGTTCCCACCATCCCTGCTAAGAACGAGGCTTCCCGGCCCAGCTTCCCTTCCTCAGTGGCATCCTCCGGCCTCAGTTCCCACCTACTACCAGACTACCTTCCCAGGACCCCAAACTGAACCCAGGGCACCGGTCCCCACCGGCGGGCAAGGCCCACCTTGGCCTTGACGCAGGTGTCCAGCGCGCTAATGCGCACATCCACCTCGGTGCGCAGTTGCTCCAGCTCCCGCTTACGCGCCTCCAGCTCGCGCTCCAGGTTGTCCCGCTGCGCGCGCAGCGCCGCCTTCTCCTCCAGCGCCAGCTGCGTCTGGCGCGCGCACTCCGCCCGTAGCTGGGTCTCTCGCGCCTGCGCCTCGGTCCCGGCGCGCGTCCGCGCCTCCTGCGCGCCCTGTGCCGCGCGCTCTAGCTCCAACTTCTGGCGCCGCAGTTCTGCATTCTCACGGGTCACGCGCTCAATGCCGGAGCGCAGCCCGCGGACCAGCTCTTCTATCTTGGTGCTCATGATCCCGGGCAGGCTCTCGCAGGTCCGACGGAGGGACGCATACTCGGGCATCATCTGGTAGTGGTAGGGCAGGGTTTCCAAGGTACGGTAGATCAGCGAGTCCCGCCACACATTCAGCACGTCCGTCTGGAACTTCTCCTGGTCCAGTGGGATGCACAGGGACTGCACCTTGCGCAGGTTCTCCTCGGTCACCTGCTGTTCCTGCTGTTGCCTTTCGCGCGCTTTGCCACAGGCCTCCAGCTGCTCTTCCGCCTGCCGCTTTCCTGTCAGCAGGCTCTCCTTGTCCTTGGAGCACACTGCCTTCTCCTTGGCCACCTCCATCTCCAGTGTCTTAACTTTTTCTCCCAGCTTGAAGAGTAAGGCTGGGGGCGGGGGCAGACGGGGGTGAGCCCAGGCTGGCTCCTGAGCTGCATGGTGTTCTCCCACCCCAGCTGTGTGTGCCTGCCCGCCCTCCCTTTCCCCCTCTCCGCACAGGCCTCCCACAAGCCCGTCCCCCCCAGGACCCCAATTTACCTTCGCAGGTCTTGTTGACCTCCTTCAGCTGTTCCTGGCACTGCTTCTCGCTCAGGATGATAGCGGCGATGAACCGATTATAGTTTATGTAGGTGATCTGCAGGTTTGGACATGTGACACAACTCAGCACCCATCTCCACCCTGCACACACAATGGCCTCCAAAAACGACCTCCAAGAGTTTTACCAGAGCTGGGCCTGAAGCTTCATTGGTAGTGTGATAGTAGCTCAGTTTATGAGGTGATTGTAGCCTAAGACACACAAAGCCCTGGGCTCAATAACAATAGAATTATTATTCAATAGAATAAACAAGGTGAGGTGGCTCTTACCTGTAACTTCAGCACTCAGGAGTAGGACAACTACCGTAAATTGGAGGCTAGCCTGGGCTACAGAGGAAGACTCTGTCTGCCCTTGTTTGGGATGGATTTCTGTAATCCTGACTGTTCTGGAAAGCCCTATATAGACCATGCTGGCCTCGAACTCAGAGAATCTGCGGGCTAAAGGTGTGCAGTACCACGCTGAGCATGATCCTCTTTTAAACGAAGAGGCTGGGACTGGGGCTCGGTTGCTAGAGTGCTCGTAGGTCAGTTGCTAGAGTGCCTGCCTAGCAAACACAGTCAGACTTTGTGCCTACTACCACAGAAGCAAGCTGTGCTGTCTGCCTGTTGTTTCAGACAGTATATCAGAAACCAAAGGTCATTCTGGGCTACATAGAAAACGGCTTTTTGTTGTTGTTGTTGTTGTTTTGGTTTGGTTTTTTTGGTTTTCTTGAGACAGGGTTTCTCTGTGTAGCCCTGGCTGTCCTGGAACTCACTCTGTAGACCAGGCTGGCCTCGAACTCAGAAATCCACCTGCCTCTCCCAAGCGTGCACCACCACTGCCCGGCTGGAAATTATTAAAATGTAGAATGAGGGCTGGGATGTCACATAGGGGCAAAGTTCACACTAGGCATAGACGTCTCTGAGTCAGGGTCAGCCCCAGATGCTGTATGCAGATTTGGTAACTGGAAATTAAAACCCAGAAACCCCGTGTTCTCCAGTGAGGAGGTCTGGGAACCTGGGTGGGTGTGAGTATGTCGGCAATGGTCCTGACCTGGGTGGGTGTGAGTATGTCGGCAATGGTCCTGACCTGGGGCCCTAAGCCCAAGAGGCCCTGGGCAGCTGTGCCTGAGAAGCCTGGGCTTTGGGGTGCCTTCCCTGTCAGGCTAGACTGAGGGAGGAGCACACCCTGTCCCCGAGTCTGAGGGAGAAGGCTGGGTCTGTGATAGTGGTCTGAGACAGGAGACCACCTCTATCCTCAGGCAGCTTAGGACTCTGTCCTCTCCAGGGGAATCCTTGCTTCACCCCTAATTCGGTGCCTGCCAGCCCCCTTGCTGTTGGGTTAGAAGCTGCCTCAGCCTGCAGCCTCTTGTTCTCCTTGTGACAGTGTGGAGGTGTCTTGGGTGAACACAGTCGGATATGTGTGACATCGTACTGGGACTGTGTGGGGACAGCTATCTCTAGGACCTCAGCTCTGTGACTGTCCCAGGTCACAGTGGGCTCCTTCCTACCTCCTACCACACAGTATTCAAAGACAAGTGTCCCCTCCCGCCCTCCTCTCTGACAAATGTCTATGTACCCCAGGCTAAACTTGAAGCAGCTCCTGCCGCTTCATCCCGCACGCGTTAGAGTAATGTGTGTGCTCACCCTGCTCCTGCAGCTTCAGCCCGCACGCGTTAGAGTAATGTGTGTGCTCACCCTGCTCGTTAAGGGGCCCGGAACACAGAGCTTCACCCATGCTGGGCGAGGGCTGAGCTCTGAGCTGGCCCCAAGCTCTGCTCACCCTTGTCACACAGAGGGTGACGCTGGCCCTCTGAGTCTGTTTACCATCTCTGTGAAGCTGCCTTGAGCAGACATAGGGCAGGCACTGACAGCAGCAGGACCCACACCCAGCTAAACACCAATTGCAGTCAAGCAATGCTAGGGTCTGCACATGTTCCCACCCCCACATTCACCCGGATAGCGCCTTCCACTCTGGGGGCCTAGCCGTGAAATTATGTGCTTTTGGTTTATCCCACGAGAGATTCTGTTATTAAAGTGAAGGATCAGAGAGCCCAGCATAGGGGCGCACACCTTTAATTCCAGCACTTAGGAGGCAGAGACAGGTGGATTTCTGTGAGTTCCAGGACAGCCAGAGCTATAGTGAGACCCTGCGTCAAAAAAGATTAATTATTAATGAACTGTGTGATCAGGCCTGCAAGGCAGCTCAGAGGGTAAAGACGCTTGCTACTGCTGACAAAACTAGGTGGAAGGCTGTCCTCTGATCTCCACACAGAGGTCACAGCATGCGGGTAAATACATGCATGTGTAATAAATACATTTAATTGTAAAAGCCAAACCACCCGCAGCAAACTCTTCCTTGACAGGTGATATCTGCCATCGAGAAATCACACCATCATACGATCTTCATCAGGTACATGGGGTGACGCACACCTATTGTCCCAGCACTCAATCTACTGGGGCAGAGAACTGTCCTGAGTTTAAAACCATCCTGGGTTATACAGTCATACTCTGCTGGGGGTGGGATTAGGGAGAGAGAAAGACTGTAGCTCAGTGGTGTAGCATGTACTACACCAGGCTTGACCACTGGCTGGTCATCCCAGAGTCCCAGAGGTGGAAGCAGGAGGGTCAGGAGCCCAAGGCCATCCTTGGCTACATAGCGAGTTTTAGACCAGCCTGAACTACATGAGGTCATGTTCTAATAAATAAAGAAGGGGTTTGTTGGGGGAGAGGGGAATCCAGATTTCTTCCCATGGAGTTTAGCATTTGGGCGCGCCCAGGGCTGCAGCCCAGGGCACACGGGCTGCCTCTTACCAGGTCGCCTTGGCACTGGCGGAAGCTGGCGTTGATGCGCTCCATCTCACGCCTCGTGGTCAACAGCTGCTGCATGACCGTTTCCTTGACAAGCAAGCTGATGTTCAGCTGTTTGCTCAGGTTAGCCTGTGAGGCCGATAATCCCACCACCTGGCTGTACAGGTTGTCGGCGCGGATCTCCGTGGCGCGCAGGCTGGACTCGGTGGTGGCGTGCACATTGCCATAGATCATGAAGAGGACCAGGCCCAGGATGATAAGGAACTGAATGAGCGACACGAAGAGGAAGAAATAGCGCAGGTAGTACCAGCAGCCGCGCTGCTGGTCCCCCGTGCGGGAGTATGGGCTGCGGTCCATGGAGAGCCCCATTTGCGCAGTGTTCGCAAGGCGCACTGTCTGGCCTTGTCTGCCTGGCCAGATCTGAACCGCGCCAGGCAAGGGGGAGTGTTTATATTACTTCTCTTAATGCTTCCTCTGCCCGGCTCCTTCCTGGCCAGGAGGAAATGGGGGCTGTGGGTTATCACAACACTCCCACCCAGGCTGTTGAGGAACTGACTGGCGGGTCTGGGCAGCTGTGATAGGTGGAGGGCGGGGCACTCACTGGGTGACTGAATTGGCTTCTCCAGCCTGGTCCGGCCTCAGTTTCCACCACCGCCACTCTCCCACTCCAACCCCACACAGCCCGCTTTAGATGGGCCAGACAGTGCCCTCCGCTCCCAGGACGTGTTATCTAACAGTCTGGTGGCTAGACGCGTTGTGTGAAAGAGGAAACTAAGGCACAAGTGAGACAAGAGACTGGCCCTGTGGCCCAGGCTGTTACTCTGTGGCAGGCTGGGTTTAAACGTCCCCAGGGCAGTGGGGAACCACTAACAATGTCCCACAAAACACACCAATCACCGTGCGATAGCTCCCACCAGCTGTGGAGTTTGGGGCCCAAGGCAAAGGATTGTGGGTGTCAGTTCACCATCCAGGAGCTCCAAGGAGTTTTCCAGGATGGACAAACAGTGCACACAAGGACTACAGAGACCTCACAACTTCCCTCAATTATTCTACCGGCACTCAAAGTTATCCCCTTCACCCATGCATGCTCTGGGAATAGTGTGTGGCTTAGCAATAGAGCCCCCACCTAGACTCCTCCCAAAGTACAAAACAATCCGAGCCGTATTGCTGTAGGAAAGCAGGGTCTTGGAGAGAGGCCTCCGAACTCTGGCAAGGGCTGCCACAATCTGCCTGAGTTCCCCCTCTATAACAAAAGTGTGCTTATGTCCCTGGCCTGCGGTAATTTCAGGGTCCAGGAAGTGGCAGTGAGCTTTGTAGGTAGGTGGTGTCTCATGTGGAGGTTCTAGGGTCTCTGTGGGACAATGCCCAGATAGAGGTGTAAGATTTCAGGGTCACAGATAAAAGGATATTGGGGGTACACCAGCCCCCAAAGCACTGGGAGAATCTTCTGTTTGGGGGAGGGGATAAGGAGCTGGCGAGGTGGCGGCTGTTTTCCACCACCACTGCCCCCCCCCCCCCAGAGTCCAGCAGGGGAGGCTGCCTGGGCCCAAGAGCTTGGGAAGGATGAGACAGAGGTGGCGCTGAGCAGGCGGGTGTGTGGGGTTGGAAGGGAGGAAGTTCCCAAGGGCGGGCAGGAAACCCTGTGTGACCTTTGGCTTTTACAACCACCGGGTGATTCTTGACTCTAGACCCTTCCTGGCCAGCAGCGGGGTTGGGGCAGCAGGGCTGGGGGCTGCCCCTGGGACCAATGGGCCCTGGCTCCAGGTTGGTCAGGCAGGTGGGGGCCACAGTTTGGCCTCGAGTTGGGTCTAGCATGCCATCTGGCCATCATGTGACCCTAGAAAAGTAACTTTCTGCCTGCCCTGCAATCTGTTATTTATTTATTTGGTAATGTAGGGGTGCTCTGTCTCCCTGTATATCTACACGCCAGAAGAGGGCATCAGATCCTGTTACAGATGGTTGTGGTGAGCCACCATGTAGTTGCTAGGAATTGAACTCAGGACCTTTGAAAGGGCAGCCAGTGCTCTTAACCACTGAGCCATTTCATCAGCCTTGCATTCTGGTTTTATTCCCTTTACAGAGGGCAGCTTTTTGTCCCCTTTAAGGGTGTGTGTGTCTCGTAGCCCAGGCTAACCTCCAAGTGGCCGTGCATAGCCTTAAGCTCCTGATCCTCCTGCCCTCAGTTCCCAAGCACTGGAATGGCAGATGTGCACCGTTGATGACTTACGGGGTCCTGGGGGTGGAACTCAGGGATTCTCTCATGCTTGGTGAGCATGCTATAGAGTGAGCCCCACACTTTTAGCTAGTGTCTTTTCTTTTTTTTTAATTTTATTTATTTATTATATGTAAGTACACTATAGCTGTCTTCAGACACTCCAGAAGAGGGAGTCAGATCTCATTACGGATGGTTATGAGCCACCATGTGGTTGCTGGGATTTGAACTCTGGAACTTTGGAAGAACAGTCGGGTGTTCTTACCCACTGAGCCATCTCACCAGCCCCAGCTAGTGTCTTTTTAACCTGCATTGTTGCTGTGTGTCTGTGGTCAGAGGCCAGGATTGTGAAGTCAGTTCTCTCCTTCAGGCTCCGTGTGGGCTCTGGGTACTGAAGGCATTCCACAGTGCCTGACACACATTCAGCCTTAAAACAGTGAGACGGGCTGGAGACTGCTCAGCAGTGAAGGGCGGGTCCCCAGCGTGTACACAATGACTTCCAGCCTCCAAGAGCACTGGGAACATACATACACATGGTACATGGTCGTGCATGTAGGCAAAACATCCAGACATGTGAAGTAAAATAGTACAGTTTTAAAAATAAGAGCCAGGCATAGTGGCACACACCGTTAACCCTAGCACTCAGAAGGCAGAGGCAGAAGGATGTCTGTGAGTTCAAGGCCAGCCTGGTCTACAGAGTGAGTTCCAGGATAGGTAGGGCTACACAGAGAGACACTGTCTCAAAGAACAACAACAACAAACAATGAAAATAAATTAAGTTGTAGAACTTCTGTAGGCACAGGAAAGTGAAACTCCCCCGAAGAAGCCTTATGGCTGCCATGTGCTGGCAGGCTGAGAGGCATACTAGGACAGAACAATGACATACGTAATGTGAATGACAAGAGCCCAAGAGCCCTGTGGAGGACCTCAGGCGGGGGGGGGGGGGGGGGGGGGGGGGGGGACAGTGCCAGGATTAGTGTTTCAGGGTTTTATACTGGATGGCAGGCGCTCACTCTCTCTCTGTCTCTCTCTGTCTCGTGTGTGTGTGTGTGTGTGTGTGTGTGTGTGTGTGTGTGTGTGTGTGTGTGTGTGTGTGTGTGTATACACGTTGACAAACGTGAACCAGTTAAGGGGCAGGCAAGATGACTCGGTGGCTAAGGGGTGTGTTTATCCTGTCAAGCCTAACAGTGTGCTTGCCAAGAACCTCCTGATGGAAGGAGATGCTAGAACCCACAGATTGCCTGCTAACTTTCATATGGGCATGTGTGAGTGCCCCCATAAACAAATAAATACACAAAAATGTACTAAAACCAGAACTGTGGGCTGGGTAGATGGCTCAGCAGTTAAGAGCACTGACTGCTCTTGTGGAAGACCTTGCGTCCATTCCCGACACCCAAATGTTGCCTCAAAAACCTATAACTCCAGTTCCAGGGGATCCAACACCCTCTTCTGGCTTACACACGCACTGCACAATGTAATACAGAGACTTAGATGCAGGCTAAACACCCATCCATAGAAAATACTTAAAGGAATAAATACAGTCAGGTTGGGGCTGATGAGATGGCTCAGTGGTTAAGAGCACTGACTGCTCTTCCAGAGGTCCTGAGTTCAATTCCCAGGAACCACATGGTGGCTCACAACCATCTGTAATGAGATCTGACGCCCTCTTCTGGTGTGTCTGAAGAAGCAATGGTGTACTCATATAATAAAATAAATAAACAAATCATTAAAAATACAGCCAGGTAAGGAAAAAGAAAGGCAACTGTAAACTCCCAGAAAACCAGAAGACCACCCTAGATCCAGTAGTGCCCCTGTGCTGGCATGCTGTGCCCCTGTGCTGGCATGCTGGCAATTTTGATTCATTTTTTGAAACAAGTTTTCGTGTAGCCCAGGCTGTCATAGGGAGTACTAGAATTACAGGAGCTAGTACAGCCATTTCTGTGCATGTGTATGTTCATGTGTGCAGTACCCTCGGAAGCCAAAAGAAGGCATCTAGTCCTCTGGTTCTGGAGTTTCAGAAAGTTGTGAGCCACCGCATGGGTGCTGGGGGATTGAACGCTAGGTTGTCTGTGAGAGCAGCCAGTTCTCTTTACTGCTGAGCCATAGCTCAACCCCTCCCCACCCAAATTTATTTTTTAAGTAGAAAGAATAATAAATTTTGGATTTTGCTTAGCATTATGTTTTAAGATTTTTTTCCTTTCTCGAAAAACCAAATCCAAAACAAACAAACAAACAAAAATGATTTTTTTCCTTTCTTGTCTGTTTTAAAACTTTAAAAATTACATTTACTTATTTAGCTTATGTGTGAGTGTAGAGGTCTGAGGACTACTCCACCACGTGGGCCCTAGGATTAGACTCAGGTCCTGGGCAGCTCGAGGCAAGAGTCAGCCCCAGGGCACTGGGGATGGAAACCCCAGCTGTTTTGCCTAGAGCCTCCGAGGTCCGCGGTACATTCTGCCTCTCTGAGGCTTCCCAGCCCTGTATCAGCCGTGGTTCACTGACAGCACCTCCACTTTTTTCTTTTAATGAGGGAAAAGATCAGCAATCAATCTGTGCATGTCAAACTCTCTGAGCAGCCATTGGACACAGTGGCACTGGAACCCTTCAGGAAGAGTGCTGTCCTGGCCGGGCCTGCCTCAGTGTATAAAGTCTCTAAACATAGATGTTCTGAAGTCCTCTGCCTGCATTCCTGTCCAGGTCATCCATTAGAAAGGAGAGGGAAGGGGAAGGGGAGGGAGGGAGGGAAAATGCCTGCCAGTCAACTCATTCCCTGATGGGACGCTCTGTGATTTTCCTGAAAACAATTTGTCACGGTCACAGGAAACTTTGCCCAAGGCTGCATCCTTGTCCCCTCGGATGCTTGGCCCAGGATCCCCATGATGCCCCCCCCCCTTCTTTCTCTCTAAATGGAAAACAATCAATTCAGCCTGTCTTGTTTGTTTAGGTGGGAACTTTTCAAAGGAAGTCGGCACTCCACAACAGCTCAACAGCTAATGTTCACGGAGACTGGAAGTTTAAAAAAAAAAGTCATGTTAGTGGTTAGAAAAAAAATTTAAGGTTTGTTTTTTTGTTTTATTGTTTTGAGACTGTCATTACGTAGCCCAAATACAGTGAGGCTACGTGAAGGCTGGCCTTCTGTAAAGGCCAACCAACTCCATTTTTGAGAGTACACAAAGTCCACTTTAGCAAACATCTTATGCCTACCCCACCCCCCACCCCAGTCAGGCTACAGCAGCAGAGTAGAGGAACTCATAGACATGCTGCAGAGGATAGATAACCCAGCCATCCTGTGAATCAGGTGAGCTTGCCCGTTCGGTTCCCTCACTCGCTGACCAGCATGGAAGCTTGCTGTAACTACAATATCCTGCACCCCTAGACCCAGGACGCTCAATTCTGACCCGCTGCCATGGTGACAGTGAGAGTCCTTGCCTGAGCGCTCATAATAAAGACCCTTATGTGTTTGCATTGGAATTGGCTCCGCAGTGACCACTGGGGTCCCTATGACTCTGGCATAACACTTGAACTCACAGCAATCCTCCTGCTTTAGTTCTCTGAGTGCTGGCTGACAAAAGTGTGCCACCAGGAAGGTTATAGAGGAAAAAATGGCTTTTTTATTTATTTTTTTTTTTTTCAAAACAACCCTGGCTAGTCTGCAACACTTAATGTAGACCTGACAGGACTCTGATTTACATAGATCCTCCTGCCTCCTGCATACTGAGTTCTGGGATTGAAGGTGTGTGCCACCAAGTCTGGGGGAGGGAATAGCTTTCCTGCCTGTTGGACACACCCTCCTAAGTTTTCCATAAATGTGTTTTCTGCTTTCAGGGGAAAGCGAAGCAGAATAAGGCTGAGATTTGGGGGCGGCATGGCAGCTTGTGCTCTTTAGGACTCTGAGTTCCTTGGGGAGGACTCCGAAGTGAGGCTTCCAAGGGATGCCTGTTGTCACCTCCTGGGGCTTTTGTTGCTCCCCCACCCCCACCCCAGCTTCTGTACACGGGAGGGGCCTCAGGCGAGCAAAGAGCATCCGGGAAGGAGGGACTAAGTGAGGGGACAGTGGTAGACACAGGTAAGAGACAAAGAGAAGGCAAGATGGCTCAGAGGTTAAAGCTGATTGCCGCCGAGCCTGAGGACCTCTTTCGATCCCCAGAACCCACGTGGTGCAAGAAGAGAACCTACTCCTCCAAGTTTTCCTCCCACCTCCACATGAGCACCATAGAATCGCACACACAATAATAAAGGGGATTTTCTTCTCAGTGAGAGTGGAGTGGACACCATGTGAGCCTCAGCTCTGCCAGGGGTTCTGTCCTCAGCACTGTAAACAAACAAAAATGCTTCAAGTGCTGTAGCTAGCTTGTCCATCTGTCCCCTGTCCCTGCCTGTCAGGCCGACACTGGGGAGGTGGAGGCAGGGGGATCAGAGTGTGGGTCATCTTCAGCTACATAGCAGATTGGAGCAGCCTGGGCTACATGGGGCCCTGTCTCAAAACAGGCAGAAAAGCGCAGGCCCTGCAGACCTAGGCCGGTCACATGACCTAGCTCCGTGGCTGCAGAGGAGTCTCAGCGCCACTCAGTTCTCACTCCAAGCCACCCTTCACTGTAAACCAGGCCTATAGATAACATTCCTGCCGAGAGTACAGGTGGGAGCAACCGTTTCAGATGTTATTTGTTTGTGGCAGTCTCATGTACCTCAGGCTAGTCCCAAACTTCCTGTGACGGCAAGGCTAGCCTTCAACCTCAACCTGACAAGCTCCAGCCCCAATTTTAAAAGGAGTTTCCAGATTCTTGGGGCTGGACTCGGGAGTCTGTGTCACCCTTGCCACTCTGCAGGCTGCGGCGACCCCTGATGGAGAAAGTCGGAATAGCAACTAGAAACTCCTCTGATGTCCCATTTACAAAAGACAAATATGCCTATCATTTCTTTTTCTTTTCTTTCTTTCTTTCTTTCTTTTTTTTTTTTTGTATTCTTTTTTAAAATACTGTGTCTAGAACTCCACACCCAACACCACTGAGCTACAACTCCAATCTTCAGGGAATATATATATATATATATATATATATATATATATATATATATATATATATATTCAGAGGCCACAAGGGGGGAGTCGTAGGCCCTGAAGCTGGAGTTACAGCCGCTTGTGAGCCACTGGCTGTGGGTGCTAGAGCCCAACCTTGGGTCCTCCGTAAGAACAGCCAGAGCTCTTTAACTCTGTGCCACTTGTCCAAACCTCCAGAGGGTGCATCTGTACAGTGGCGCCAACATAATGTGTTTACACAGTTGGACTTTGTTTTACTTTTGTTGATAATCAGTTTCACCAGACAGCCCAGGTGGGTCTGGGTCTCAACCTTCTTGTCTCCCAGCCCTGAGATGACAAGATCCTCTTCATTTTGTGTTTGTGGGTGTATAAAAGAAAGGTTTTGTTTTGTATTTTGGCCAGGCCTGGTGGCACAAGCCTTTAACCTGGAGGCAGAAGCAGATGTTTATCTGTGAGCTTGAGGCCAACCTGGCCTACAGAGTGAATTCCAGGACAGCCAGGGCTTTATATAGAGAAATCCTATGTCAGACAAACGTTTGAAATGTTTCATGTATTTGTATACACTCATTTCTTGCATGTATATGCACACCTCTGTATGTGGTACCGGAGTAGCCCAGAGGAGGATGCTGGATCCCCTGGGACCAGAGCTTCCCATGTTTGTGATGTGGGTGCTGAGAAAGCAACCGGGATGTCTCCAAGAACAGCAGGTTTTCTTAGTCACTAAGCTTAATCTCCAGCTCCCCTCCCCAAGCCTCAGTCCTCACGGCTCAGAGACTGGAGGTGTTTGTGGTACTGGTCCTGCCTGCTATGTGCTGTCTCAGAAACAAATGAAGAATAAATCTTGATGGAAAATATCCAGAAAATCTGGATTAGTCACATTAAATGTGCATAAACAGGGAAACTGAGCCAAGTTTGGTAAAGTGCTCCTGAAGTCTGCAGAGGGAGGAAGGTGTTCGTCAGGCCAACGTGAGCTACATAGGAAGATGTCTCAGAAAAACTATGTTAAAGGTGAGTTTAAGGCTCACAAACTGTGAAATAAAGCAAACAAGAGGTTATTGAGGAAGACACAATGCTGTGGACCTCCAAGGGCAGCCAAGGCTGAGCTAGTGTGAGATCAGAGGAAGACTAGTGAAAAGGGAAAGAGAGAGAAAGGAGGAGAGTGGAGGGGAGGGGGAGGGATTGTTTGACCTTTCAATGATACTTTTGAGTCCCAGAGAGAGCTCTCCCCCCCCCCCCAGCCATGTGTGACCCAGTCAGGTCCCCTTTCCTATGCTGTCTTTTCTTGTCCCGTGGCCATCTCCTCCAGGCATCTCCATGTAGCCCTGATCCTCGAGGCCTCTTAGAATTTGTAAGCCTCATTTTTGTGTGCCTCCGTTCTCTGTTGAAATCCCACCTGGAGCTCTGCGTGCTTCAACTGGGCGAGCCCAGCTTTGACTGTGAGATAAATGTTGTGTCTCAATTACCAGGGACATCAGGGCCTGAGCAAATGAGCCTCAGTCTCCTTACGTGATGATCCAGCGCTGGGTGCTCCGTGGGGGGGGGGGGGTCGGTTGTATCTGTGTGCTGCCACCTAGGCAAGTCTTGGGTGTTAAGTTGATGGTGGATGTTGTGAGCCACGCCTCTCATACACTCTGACTGTCCTGGCCAGAGGCTCCCACGGGGATCTTACTGGGGATCTCGAGGTGGCCTCCTGCATCCCTTAGTGGATCCAGACCTTGGGCGGTAGCGGATGCTAGGCTTGGTCCTAGATCCAGAGCGGGGTCGGGGGTGCGACTCTTTCCGCAGGGTACGGAGCTCAGCTTCCAGAGCATAACTACATAAAAGAGGTACTATGAGCTCCTGACATCCTGTCACTGTGCCCATCTGGAGAATTACACCTTCAGGGCTCCCCATGTCCTTCCAAACATCCTAGAGACCCCTCCCCAGGGACTCCAGTCCCTTCCCTGGAAGATCCTCGGCAAACCACTGACGTTCCTTACCCCTTTTCCTTGCCAAATTTGTATTTTCTCCCCGCTCCTCCCTCCCTGGAGCCCCACATCTATTCCCCAAATGACACCCTAGAGACCCTCACTCCAGACAGCCTACGCCCTCACCATCCCAAGCTACTTTCAACTTCATCTGCAAGACCTGCCCACGTGGCCATCCTCCCCTCTCCACCTTCAGAGGGCCATACTTAAGCCACGCCTCTAAACACAGATTGGCCTAAAAAACTACATTCTACAGTCATTGGCCAGTGGCCCTGAACGTCTCGCCCTTTAACTTACATGTGCTCCCTCAGCGCCACCTCGCGGCTAACACAAGCCTCGCCGTCTGCCTCTGCTGCTCCTGCGCGATGCAGCGCCTCTTCCAGCTGTTGCTTGGACTCAGTGGCTGTCGCCTCCCAGCGCACCAAGGCTTCTGCAGGGGACAGGGTGACTGAGTCTGCGGACCATGTGCATGCTTAACTTAAAATATACATGACTTGAGCCAGGCGTGGTGGCACACGCCTTTAATCCCAGCACTCGGGAGGCAGAGGCAGGTGGATTGCTGAGTTCTAGGCTAGCCTGGTCTACAAAGTGAGTTCCAAGACAGCCAGAGAGATACAGAGAAACCCCATCTTGAAAAACCAAAATTTTATATATATATATATATATATATATATATATATATATATATATACATATATATATAATCGTTTTAGAATTATTATTGCTTTTTGGAGACAAAGTCTCATGTAGCCCAGGCTGACCTCAACCACAGCTATCTTCTTGGTTCCGCCTCCTGGATCCTGATGTGACAGGTGCACAGCATCAAGCCTGGTTTATGCATGCTGATCTGAACCTAGGGCTCCGTGCATGCTAGGCAAACTCTACCTGCTGAGTCATAGCCTCAGCCTGCTTTGTGTTATTTTCAAGTCGTTTGCAGGCCTATTTCTATTTTCTTGCCCTTGCAGGTTGTACTTGAGTTCTCTTAAATGTCCTTTTTAGATGTTTTGCAGTGTGCTTGCAAGCCCATGCACTGAGCGAATCATTTGCAACCTCTGCCACCCTCAGACCCATCATCCCCTGAGACCGCGGTCCACCTGTCAGCATTCCGTTCTCCAGCCCCATCTGCGTGCCTCTGACTTTGGCCTGGTCCATCTCAATCTTCAGGGCCTTCAGTTGGGTCTGAAGCCGACTCTGCAGACAAGAGGGGAGGAAGAAGGGGACAGAGAGGGAGCTCACAGAGTTCTGCCCTGACTCCGAAAGCAGACGATGCTTAGCTCTGTGAACTCCATCTAAGACTTGTCACCAGCTCAGGCAGATCTGATTGTGACAATGTCTGCTATCCTGAGGCTCACAATTGTCTCTCTTTTAAAAGAGACTTGGCTTCCTTAAAGCATCTTCCAGCAAGCAGGGCAGTCAGCATGCCCGCCCTGGTAGGCAGTTGTGACCTCTGCTGCCTCGTGACTTTCTCCCAGGCAGGCTGAGAGCAGACGGAGGCCATTCTGATTGGTTTTTCTGATTGGGTTTAGGGCCCTGATGTTTTGTACCCCAAGCTGTACTCAGAGGTGTGGCTCTTCTGCTTCAGCTTGCCCTGACATTTTGACATTTAAAATACAGAGGTCATCTGGACATGACAGGATACGTCAGTCATCCCAGCACTTGGGGTCAGGAGTTCCAGCCAGGCATGGCCATAGCCTGAGTTAGAGGACATCCTGGGCACCTTAGTCAGGTCCCATCAAAATTGAAATAAAAAAGTAAAAACAGGGCTGAGGGCGTGGCTCAGGAGTGGAGCCCCTCCCTGGAATCTCCAGGGAGGGGGGTGGGGGCGTGGCTCGGGAGTGGAGCCCCACCCTGGAATCTTCAGGGAGGGGCTGGGGGCGTGGCTCAGGAGTGGAGCCCCTCCCTGGAATCTTCAGAGAGGGGGCTGGAGGCGTGGCTTGGGAGTGGAGCCCCTCCCTGGAATCTCCTAGTGAGGGGCTGGAAGCCTGGCTCTAGGATACTACATTCCTTAAGTCTTGTGTTTCCCTAACCGAACGGTGGCCACCAAAGAAATTAGATATACAAACTGTGCTGAGTCAGACACAGAAAAGCACACAGCCATCGTTTGATAACTGTAAATCGCTACGTTTTGACTTGTTTCATTTTGTGATAGGACCTTCTGCAGCCCAGACCTCTTTATGGTGCAGAGGAAGAGTTTGAACTCCTGATCCTGCTACCTCTGCCTCCTTTGTGCTACCAGGACAGCAGAGTGACATCATCAGCTATGAGGCTGTGGGATCAAGAGGGTTAAGAGTCTGAGTGGGTGACCCAGGAAAAGGGAGGTCCCGTTGGTACCACCCCAAGAGGCCAACTTTAGTCTCCTAATTACAGGTGACATAGTGTCTCTCTCTCTCTCAAAATAGGACTGATGGAACTTGGAGTGGGAGTGAGGCAGCAAAGAGAGACCCAGCACAGAATCTCACATAGCACAAGGGCTTCGTGGATCAGAAGTTAGACTCCAAAAAGAACTGACATTAGAGAAGATAGGAGAAAATGAGGTGGTCCTGTACTTCCTCTCCGGTCGTTGGAGAGCTGGGGGACGCTGAGGCCCTAGAGATGGACAAGCAAGCTCTCTTTGTGGAACTTCTGGCTTTCCCCTGCCCCTACCTGGCTGTCTTTGCAGGCCTTGAGCGTAGCCTCCAACTCCCTCCTGTCGCCCTCTGCGCGCTGCAGCCGCCAGACCAGGTTCTCCTGGGTTTGCTCAGCTTCGGCCAGCCGCCTCCGCAGTTCTTCGACCTCGAGTGCTGAGTCTGGGGGCCGCACCGTGGCATTCATCTGCTCAGGTTCTGGGCAACGGGGGCTCCGGGCCGTCGAGGCCGCCAGATTCCAGGCCACCAGGGCCCCTCCAGCCGCGGCCGCCGCCAGGAACACGGCAGCCCCGCACAGGGCCAGCAGTCGCCATGCGCGCCCCGGCTCCGGGCCTGGCTCTGCCATCCCGTTGTAGCTCTGATCCCAGAAGGGCCACTAGCACTTAATTGGCACCTTGGGGTTCCAGGGACACCCACGGTTCCGCCCCGTCCGTCGGCGGCTTCTCGAGGGGTAGGGAAGGGTGCGCAGGAATCTCAATTTTCAGTCAGATGTGAGCACTCTAGGAATGGTCTGGGGAACCTTTCACCAGACCCCTCCGAGCCCCAGGGTCCCCTGACTTCAGTGACTGGTGAGAGTCAGGAGCTCATGGGGAAGAACTCCAAAAACCAAATCGAGTTAGAAAGATAGGGGCCGCAGGTGAGCTCATTCTGTTGAGGAAACGAATGGGAGCTGGGAGGGTAGAGAGAGTTCAGCAAGGTCTCCACACTGGCTGTGCTCCGTCTCCAGTGGGCATTCATCCCATGCAAGTGGAATACAAGGTTCTTTTAAAAAGTTGGGTTTTTAAAATTGCATTTAATTTATTTTGAGTGTGCCCAGGAGGAATTCGGAGTAGTGGGGGTGGGTGGTGGTCCTCTCGAGGTCAGAATACAACTCATCTTTCTTTCCGACTTGAGGGTCCTGGGACTCCTCCGGTCATCAGACACTGAGAACCCACCTTCATTTTACTGGAGTCTTCCCTGGCTGCCCCCACATTCCAGCTGAGCCCCTAAAAGCAAAGCCTCTCATCTTTGTTTCCTCCTGTATCCAGCAGCTTCACTGGCTCAGCACACAGGAGGAGGACTTGCTGTGTGCCCCTCATTCAGTTAATGAAAAGGAAGTTGTGTGTGTGTGCCTGGGGAAGGGGAAGGAATGCAGTTAGAGGCCAGCCTGGGCTACAGGAGACCGGAGGTTTAAAACTGAGTATAAATAGAATGTGTTTATAGTAAGTGTACTCAAAGGCAGTAGACCAGGTGGGTGCCTCTGATCCCAGCACACGGTGGCAGAGGCAGGGGAATCTTGAGCCTAGTCCGAAAAAAGCAAAAACAAAACAAAAATATGAAGTTCCATAGAAATAAGGAATTAGCCTGGGAGCCTGCTGCCAGAACAGGCAGCTCCAGCCAGCCTGAACGGGGCTCCACCTCAGACCCCAAGGCTGAAGTAGGCGTTGCTTCCTGTGCCACCTGCTCCTTCCAGCCTCCCTCGCGTCAGACGGACCACACTGGGAGAATGGTCCTGGTCACCGCCTGCAGATGGACCCGCTAGGAACGTCCCTCTACAGCTCAATCTGTAGCCCTGGCAGCTGCTTCTCCGTGACCTCGCTTGGTGAGACCAGGATTTCCCCGTCGTCCGTAAGAGAGTCGCAGCCTTGTCCTCACAACGACAAAAAAGATGAGGAGGGGAAGATAAAGAAGGGGAGGGCGGCAAAAGAAAACTTGAAGGAAGGAAAAAAGGAAGGTGAGAAGGAAAATGAGAAATCAGGGCCAGAGAGGCTGTGCCACAAGCCAGAGACAGGCAGCACAGCTTGATTCCCGGAGTCCCCACCTCCAGCCTTCAACCACCAAGTGGGGCACAACTTTGAGGTTCAAGCCCAGGGTAAAAGTGGGAAACAAGCCAGGCGGGGCGTGGTGGCACACGCCTTTAATCCCAACACTCGGGAGGCAGAGGCAGGTGGATTTCTGAGTTCGAGGCCAGCCTGGTCTACAAAGTGAGTTCCAGAACAGCCAAGGCTACACAGAGAAACCCTGTCTCCAAAAAAACCAAAAAACAAACAAACAAACAAACAAACAAACAAGTGGGAAACAAAAATGAGAGTTTCCCCTCCAGAATAGGGTACAGGTTAGCAAGTGGCCATCTTCAGTGTTGAGATTGGGGGATGTTGGGGGGTGACACATGAGGATTTTCCAGGAATTCAAGAGCCAGGGGAGGCCCCTCTGCCTGGTCAGCTGAGGCACCCACAAGAGCCCAGTGTTTCCTCAGATCAGTGTGTGTGTGTGTGTGTGTGTGTGTGTGTGTGTGTGTGTGAGAGAGAGAGAGAAAGGGGGGGGAGAGGGAGAGGGAGAGGGAGAGGGAGTCAACCACTGTGCAGCTGGCTTCCTAGTCCAGTTCCTCCTTAGTCTCCAGGGTCCCCAGTATGAAAGGGACAGAGTGAGTGACCTAAATACAGCAAAAAATTCGCACCTTCCCCTTTCTCAAGCCAATAAGCCCTTGGAAGGAAAACTTCCCAGATAACACCCAGAGAGGGGAGAGCGGGCTGTGAGCATGTGTTACTTAGGAAGCAGGAATTCTGCCAAACACTGTAAGGTAGGAAGGCCTGGGCCTCCACCAGAATTTTCACTCTATGAGGCCTGATCCCCTACTTGTAACATTCTAAAATTCACCACAAGAAATCTACAAGTATATTAGGCTAACTTACAGAGCAATGGGTGAATGATCTGACGTGGGGGGGGGGGCATCCAGCATAGATAATGACCCTTCCCAACCCCTCTTCTATGAGAAAAAGTCAGCAGCCAGCGAGCCAGCTGTGATGACACTTTGCAAACAGGCACAGCTGAACCCATGAAGATGGCATGGTATGTCAGCCTCAGAGGACAGACAGGCCTTGTCTGTGTCAGGGTTTCTATTCCTCCACAAACATCATGACCAAGAAGCAAGTTGGGGAGAAAAGGGTTTATTTAGCTTACACTTCCACATTGCTGTTCAAAGGAAGTCAGGAGTGGAACTCAAGCAGATCAGGAAGCAGGAGCTGATGTAGAGGCCATGGAGGGATGTTACTTACTGGCTTGCTTCCCCTGGCTTGCTCAGCCTGCTCTCTTATAGAACCCAAGACTACCAGCCCAGAGATGGCACCACCCACAAGGGGACTTGATCACTAATTGAGAAAATGCCTTACAGCTGGATCTCAGGGAGGCATTTCCTCAAGGGAGGCTCCTTTCTCTATGATAACTCCAGCTTGTTTCAAATTGACACACAAAGCCAGCCAGTACAGGCCTCTATCCAATAACACCAAAGAAAGACCAGTCTTATGTCCTGCCAGGGAGGGACTGGGGTGTGGCTCAAGTGTGCAGCCCCTGCCTAGAGTATCCTTATGAGGGGTTGGGATATGGCCAACCTAGTGGCTAGACCTCGGGGACATTCCCCAGAACACACAGGACTGAGCTTCAGGCCCTGAGAAAGCTCAAGCACCAGAGATCTTTAGCGCCTACAGGACACGTGCGAGGCTGGAAAGAGTTGTGTACAAGAATCAGGGCACAAAAAGATCTAGGGGTGCCTGTGAAGGGGCATTTGAGGTCCCTCACGATGCACTGTCTCCAGTGGGCACTGTAGAGTGGAGGGTACATGCGAGAGTGAACCTCAGCTCTACAGGCAGGAAGGGGTGAGGGCAATAGCTGGCTCCGGGAGGCTGTAGAGGAAGGAAGCTGACCGAGGAATGCATGGAGGGCTGTGAGAAGCCCAGGCATGGGGTGAACGGAGTGTGGGATTGGAGGGCTGAATGTGGAGAGAGAGATTCCAGAGATGGAGGGGAGATTGTAAGGGTCCAAAAATCGCTAAAGGAAGACCCCAGACTCAGTATATAAAAAACAAAGAGCGCGTGGTAGTCAATGATTCTCTAAAATTGTGACTCCAGATAAAGACATGCAGGCTTTATTATAGGGAACTGGGGGGACTCTAGAAGGACCAGGTACTCTAAAATTTCATTGGTGGGTGCTAAGGGGTCACAGGTAGTCAGTGGTCTGCACTCCTGTGTCAGGAACGTTCAATCATGTAATGGGATAGGGCTGCCTAGCACAGACAGCCCATTCTGAGATAAGCTTTTCTGTCAGGGACCAGGTTGAGAAAACCCAGGCATCTTACACCCAGGGCATCCTGCAGCCCAGGTGTTATCACAGTATGTAGCTAAAAGCCACATAGTTCTTTGTCAAGAGCCCTTCCCCCCCCCCCCTCTCTGCAAGGCCCCTCCTGGGAACCAGCAAGACCTAAACAGACATCAAGGACTGAAGGAGACTTCTCACATTCCAGAGCTGCCCACAGCTGTCACCTTGAACTGTCAGGAGGATCCGACCGGAGATAGGCTCTTAGATAAGCCGCCCTATGTCCCAGGGCAGTGGCGCCAAGGACCCTAGATGAATCACTAAATGTATTAGACTTGCAAATAACTCTTCCCAATTATTTCTCTCACTGTATACCTTTGATCACCCCTCTCCCCTTAGTAAAAGAGACTATGACAAACATGCATGGTCTACTTCTCTTTCTTTATTCCCATTTCTCTCTAGGTTTGTGATCCCCTTCAAGGACCACGAAATAAAGTGTCCCGCGGGCCGGGGCACTTTTCCCCCATTTTTGTGGTTATCCCCAGGCCTTTTTTTGGGGGGAGAGCTTTTTTGATCTCGTTCTGGATTTTATGATCTGTTTTTAGAGCCGGTGTCTTATGACTGAGTTTCTGGGACATATGGTCTATTCCTGAAGCTGGTGCTGTTGGGTCCCCAGGGGCCCAAGTGTTGAGAACACGACCCCCAGAAACACAGCTTGCCGACAGATCGCTGCGATGATAGGAGGTTTTTATTCCGACACGCATGGGGTTGCTCAACCTCGCAGGGAGAGTCAACCCCATTGTCAAAAGTACAGCTTTTTTTATACTCTTTGTCTGTGGGGGTATACAGCTATATTATTATTGGCTAGCAAAGCAACAATATATTTTTAATTTTAGTGGTCAGCTATTGATGTGCCAGAAACTCTGTCAGCAAGGTCGGTTTATCTTAGAATTCAAACTGAGGCAGGGGTCCCAAGGACTGTTATTTTTGTTATGGCTAATTCTTGAGAGCAGCTAATCTTGCTCAGAGTGGCAGCTGTGGTCATCCTGACCATAGTCAGTCCCTCCAGATGGGGAAGGGGCCGGGTGGTCTTGAACTTGTTTATATTGGCAGGGAAAGGGAAAATTCTTCAAGCAGCAGGGGGAGGGTAGAAGCTCTGCAAACAGCTTTGGTGCACATTAGCCAAGCTAACACTACATTTCTTCAGTGCCTCACTGCCTTCTTTGAAATGAGGCCTGGTTCTTACATGGAGACAAATAGGGTTTATGTTGCCCTTTCAGGGTCAAAGCTAGACATGGATTGTGGTGGGGGACCTGGAGCCAAGAATGGGAGAGAGCCCTCAGGAAGATTTAACTGGGTGCAAACTGGTTAAATCATGCAATGTCTGTTCTCAGTTACCACATTGACTATATCTGGAATTAATTAAAACCCAAATGATTTCTCATACCTGCATGGGATTTTTCTTAATTAAATCATTTAAAATGAGAAAACCCACTTCTGATCAGAATCTCTGATATGGGAAAAGTCACACCCTCTGCTGGCAGCTTAGATTCAGGCTATGGAAAAAAGGGACACTGGCTGGCTGCTGTGCTCCACCTAGTAGGTCCAGTCCTCTGACCCTCTGGGACTTGCTGCTGAACAAGCTCACCCTTTCTAGCTCTTTCTGAACACTGGCTGGCTGGTCAACATGGCTGGCTGGCTCAAACTCTCTCCACACTAACTGATCTGATCCGGCTTCTTTCTTGGCCTCTGACTGAATTGCTCTGGTTGGCTTCATACTCATTTTTGCAATCTGTTCTGGCTTCTTCTCTTTTCCTGGCTTGCTCTGGCTTCACCTGTGTCTAGCTTGCTGTCTCTCTGCGCCCTGTCTCTGTACACTCTCCTGGTAAAACTGCCTTCTCTCAGCAGTGAGTGCTCTTTTGTTTGTTTGTTTGTTTTTGTTTTGTTTTGTTTTGTTTTTTGAGACAGGGTTTTTCTGTGTAGCCCTGGCTGTCCTGGAACTCACTTTGTAGACCAGGCTGGCCTCAAACTCAGAAATCCGCCTGACTCTGCCTCCCGAGTGCTGGGATTACAGGCGTGGCCACCACGCCAGGCTCTGAGTGCTCTTAAGTAACCTCTTTTTTCTCTCTGTTCTCCTGAGAGTTGGGCAAATCCTATTTTGTCAAATCAATTTCTCTTGCTCTAGCTCTCTTCCTAAAAAGATTTATTTACTTTATGTATATGAGTACACTGTAGCTGCCTTCAGACACACCAGAAGAGGGCATCAGATCCCATTACAGATGGTTGTGAGCCACCATGTTGCTGGGAATTGAACTCAGGACTTCTGGAAGAGCAGTCAGTGCTCTTAACTGCTGAGCCATCTCTCCAGCCCCTGTCAAATCTTTCTTTGATTCATCATTCTGTCTGCCACTCGAATAGACATCACTTTCAAACATGGGTACTTCCTTCTACAAACTAACTTTACCTTCATTGTTTGAGATAAAAGAGATGTATTTGTAGTAAATTGCAGTAAATAACACAATCTTGGGGCTGGTGAGATGGCTCAGTGGGTAAGAGCACCTGACTGCTCTTCCAAAGGTCCGGAGTTCAAATTCTAGCAACCACATGGTGGCTCACAACCATCCGTAACAAGATCTGACACCCTCTTCTGGAGTATCTGAAGACAGCTACAGTGTACTTACATATGATAAATAAATAAAATATTTAAAAAAAATAACACAATCTTGGGGTTCACAGTGTGATCAAATATCCTACAACAACATATAAATGTGTGTGTGTGTGTGTGTGTGTGTACATTCATTCTATCAGTTCTGTTCCTCTAGCAAACACAGATTTTGGTTTTGGTACCAGAAGTGCTTCTAGAGCAGCAGAAGTATAAGGATTTTTTTTTAAGCCTCTGGAATAGGTTTCTAACTTGCCAACACCTAGAGTTCCTGAAGCTCCTGCTGGGATGGGGAGGGCTGATGGGGAGAACTGATGGGGGAGGATTGATGAGGGAGGGCTGATGGGGAGAACTGATGGGGGAGGATTGATGAGGGAGGGCTGATG
>NC_034608.1:86278538-86291030 GCF_900095145.1 Mus pahari
GAGGGCTGATGGGGAGAACTGATGGGGGAGGATTGATGAGGGAGGGCTGATGGGGAGAACTGATGGGGGAGGATTGATGAGGGAGGGCTGATGGGAGAGGGCTGAAAGCTCATGGTACGAGCATGCTGAATTATGAGAGGGCATAGATTTGGTGACTCCATATAAAACTTTTGACGGCTAGGTGGTAGTGGTCCATGCCTTTAATCCCAGCACTTGGGAGGTAGAAGAAGACATATCTCTTTGAGTTCAATGCCAGTCTGGTCTGTGGAGCGAGTTCAGCACAGTCAGGACTATCATAGAGAAACCCTGTTCAGAATCCTCTCCCCACAAAACGGGTCAAAAGTCTGTTGAATGGCTGGCTGAAGCATTTAACAAAGATGGGCTGGCCGAAGCATTTAACGGATGCCACTGACAAGGACGCGGAGACGCCCAGTGCTCCTAAGCTTGGTGTTGATGAAGGGTTTGTTGGTTTTTTTTTTTTTTTTCCCCAAAAGCTTAAGGATAACTTTGTTTTATTTTGTTTTTTGAGACAGATTCTCTGTGTATCCCTGGCTGTCCTGGAACTCATTCTGTAGTCCAGGCTGACCTTGAATTCAGATCCTCCTGCCTCTGCCTCCTCAGTGCTGGGATTTAATGTGTGTACCACCACCTCCCAGTTTATGAAGGAATTTTTATATAAAAAAAAAGATTTATTTATTTATTGTATGTAAGTACACGTAGCTATCTTCAGACACTCCAGAGGAGAGCGTCAGATCTTGTTACAGATGGTTGTGAGCCACCATGTGGCTGCTGGGATTTGAACTCTGCACTTTTGGAAGAGCAGTCGGGTGCTCTTACCCACTGAGCCATCTCACCAGCCCTATGAAGGAATTTTAAGGCTCAGGGAAATTGCAATGCTAGAGTGGGTACACTGTGTAATCTTCCACGATGGGAAAGCCCAGAAGACACGCCCTTCATGAATCCTTTGAGATGAAAAATGGGGAGCCTTGTACCAGACCTTAAGGCTTCAAGACTATGCTCCTCAGTTCCCCAGTTGGTTCTTGAACTGTCAGTAAAGAAAGTTATGGGCTAATTGCTGGGTGGAAGGGACAGGTAGAACTTCCGGGTCCCTAGAGGCAGGCAGGGAGATGCAAGGAGGGAGAACAGGGTTGTCCATGCTTTGGAGACAGGAGAATCAGGCAACCATTTGAGGTCTCAGGAGGAACTGGGGCCTGTGGCCACTACTACAAGTGGTTGGTCAGGGATGGGACTAGCCACTGAAGTTTAGGGTAGGTGAAAGGTACAGAGTTAATAGTATTGATAAAGGGGGCTGGTGAGATGGCTCAGTGGGTAAGAGCACCCGACTGCCAAATCCCAGCAACCACATGGTGGCTCACAACCATCCGTAACAAGATCTGATGCCCTCTTCTGGAGTGTCTGAAGACAGCTACAATGTACTTACATATAATAAATAAATAAATCTTTAAAAAAAAATAGTATTGATAAAGGAATGCTTTTACAGGCAGGAGATAAAATGAACAACTGTGTATGTGTGTGTGTGTGTGTGTGTGTGTGTGTGATCCAAGGATTCAAGGAAAGCTGGGAGGGGGCTGGTGGCGAGGTCACTTCCTGGAGCTAAGGCAGGTAGCATAAACTACATACAACACAGTTGGGTGAATTAAATGAAAGGGTTTAGTTGGCCCTGAGGAGGCAGGGGCCAGGTGGCAGCTCTGAATGGCCAGAGGCAAGGTGACCATAGTATTGTAATGGGCAGCACAAGCAAAGTGAATTCTATAGTGTCCTGATTCATATGGATCGCTGGTACTGGCTATCTATAGTGGCATGATTCATATGGATCGCTGGTACTGGCTAATCAGTCATGGTGTTCCAGGCATGAAGTAGGTAAGAGGCTTACTGAAGTTTTGTTCTATCTATATAAGCAGAAAGATTCTCAGACGAATGAGAAAAGGTCTTCTGGCGGTAGACAGGCATTGTTGGATTATCGGGAGCCTTTAGGGTCTGGGTACTGCCACACAAACTGCTCTGACACCCATCTCAGTTAAATGGGGCTGGTTTATTGAACCAAGACTGACTGATCAGGGCCATAGCTCAGATTCACAAGCAAAAGCTACACCACTAGTGTTTTGGGGGATCAGTTTATACAGAAAAAAGCATACTGAGCCCATAAAGCATGTGGGGAGGGCTGCAGGGTGGTTGGCCTGTCACCAAGGTTTTGATTTTGTTTTTGTTTTGTTTTAGTAGTTTAGACACAATTCAAGCTGCCCGGGCTAAGGCTATGGTTGGGGAATTTCCAAAAACAAGAAGAGTAAAGCCTCACTATATGGTCAGCTTGTCTCCAGTCAAGCTAGGTTTTGTTTGTTTGTGCTTCTTTAGCAATGTGAAATGTGTGTCAGGCACGAAGCAAGGGTTACAGCCACACTGTGGGTGATAGGCACGAAACAGGGGTTACAGCCACACTGTGGGTGATTTTAAGCTATGGAGCAGGGGTTACAGCCACACTGTGGGTGATAGGCACGAAACAGGGGTTACAGCCACACTGTGGTGATTTTTAGCTATGGAGCAGGGGTTACAGCCACACTGTGGTGATTTTAAGCTAGGGAGCAGGCTTCAACCTGGGGACCAGAGCCTGTGAGCCTCCCCACTCTCTCTGATCTTCTCCTCTCTTCCCCTTTCCTCTGGAGAACCCTAATAGAAACCCCTGCCCAGACTCGCTGCAGGAGACAGGAGCAGCGGAGGCTCAGGCTGCTCTCTCCTCAGCCAATCAGATCTGAGAGCCAGCTGCCGCCCTCTGCCGCAGACTTTCTTGATGATGCCAGAAGATAGGATGGGTGGACTGGTGTGATTAGCAACACTGTGTCCACCTCAACTTGTAGGGTGGCCCCTGACTGTGGGGAAGCAGGGCAGGGAAGCAGGGGACCCAATGACACTAGCAACTTAGAAGCAAGCTCTTTCTTTCCAAATTACTTTATTTTTCCAGGCTCAAAGACATCAAAATAAGCGACCCCTCCTCAATAAATGCAAAAGCAATAAAGCAGAACTCCCTCCCCGCCCCCCCAGTCCTAAGGTAGGAAGGCGCAATCTGGGTGCCCCCTAGTGGTTTTCACATCCTCAGGGCTGCCAGGACCCCTCCAGAGTCACTATGACCCACATTGACCTCAAACAGCTGTGACCTAGGAAAAAGGGAAGGTTCAAAGGTTAACTGCTCAAAGGTTAACTGCCACCCAGCCCCTGCCACCTCAGGCCATGCCTCCTCCCTGAGCTGGGCCACTTTGGGCCGGAGTATATCCCATATGCATAGCCTCTTCACCCCTTCCCCAACCTCTCCTCCCCCCCCCCCCGTGGGTCTGGGGTCCTCACAAGTTCCCCTGGACTGGCTCCCTCACCTGCCAACTACTGAGTCCTCAAAAGAGCAGGAACAGTGACATGGTGAGCACCAGTAGTAGGCTGCTGGAGACCACCACGGAGCTGCCAGAGTTCCCCTGCATTGTGCTAGACGTCTCCTTTTGGATCCTGGGTGGAGAGAGTGGACCTTAGGCAGAGATCGCCTGAGTCCGGCTGATCTGCTTCCCTTTTCTATGTTCCTGGACTGGGATGAAACTGGGGCACTCTAGACGTGAACTCCACCCGTGAGCCATGCCCCCAGCCCCTTTCTGAGGAGTCTATGCAGGAGTCCTACTAGGTCCCTAACCCTATTATTGGTCTTTGAAATTCATGTTTTCTTTGCTTTGATTTTTATTCTTTTTAAGTTTTATTCTATTTTGTGTGGTGTGTGGCATGTGGATGGAGTCAGAGCTATGCGCGTTGGTTCTGGGGATCAAACTCCAGCCGTCAGGCTTGTTCTGCAAGTGCTCGGCCACTGAGTCACCTCTCCTGCCTGCTCAGATTTGTATTCTTCCTGTTGCTGCCGCTGTTGTTTTTCTAGACAGCGTCTCTCTGTCTGTCCGGGAACTCGCTTTGTAGACCAGGAAGGCCTCAAACTCATAGAGATCCCCCTGCCTCTGCCTCCCAAGTGCTACCACCGCCCGGCCCTCTGAAACTCTTCACTCAGACGCATGATGGGCTTTCTTTGTGTTTGTGTGTGTGTGGGGGGGTGTTGTGTGTACATGCGGATGTGTTCACTTGTGTAGGTACATGTGTAGGCCAGAGATGCTCAGCCTTGCTCCCTGAACATGAAGCTCAGTGCAGGGGCTGGGCAGTGAGCTCCAGGATATCTCTGTCTGTCCCCTAGAACTGGAGCTCCAATCAGATAATTCCAGCCAATTTGTAAGTGGGTGCTGGGTATTCAGCCTCAGGTCCTCAACACCTCACGATGGTGTTGTAAGCTTTCCTGATTAGGCCTTCGCAGCTCACACCTGAGCTGTAGATTGTGTGAGCCAAGTGGATCCCAGGTTTTGAAGGGAGTGCAGTGTGGAGGGGAGCGGGTGGCGGTGGGCAGGGAGAGCTGTCTCTAACCTCAGATTCTCCAGCTCCTGGTTCAGCTTCATGACTTCATCTGCAATGACACAAGCAGAGGGCTGGTCGTATACTATGTAAGCAGCCAGCAGGGGGAGGCAGTAAGGGAGGGGGCGGGGACAGCCCGAGCACCCCAAGGGAACACATGGGTTGTCTAAGGCCAAGGCCACACAGCAGCCAGTGTGGTCAGGTAGAGGGGGCGGGGGGTGGGGGAAATGAGAAAGGCATCAAAGGCCAGCCTGAGGCCCTTCTACAGGGTTAGAGAAGAACCAGCTTAGAGACCACTTGCGGAACCCAGCAGATCCGCAGCCTCCACCCTCCTACCCAAGGTTCCTCCTACCCACCCTCTGCTGACAAACCCTACCCACTCCCCAATCGTTATTCCTCCATCCCTGGCACTCTGTCTGTCTCTGGGAAGAAACCAAACTTCCAAGCAGCAGGCCTGACCCTGATACCCCTTCATGTGGGTCAGCACCTCTCCCCAAGTCCCAACCTGGAGGCCTAAACTATTCCCTCCCAGCTCCACTGGACCTCCCCCTCCCCTCCCCTCCCCCCTCTCACTCTCAAGCTCCCTGATGCGGGCCTGCTGCTCCAGTGCTTGAGACGCCTTCTTCTCCAGGGAATCCTGAAGGGTCACCTGAGTCAGAAAAGCATCACAAACATGGGTTGGCTGTTGTCCTGGCCCCTAGAAAACTTCCAGGCAAAGGCATCTGAGACCTTCTACTCAAGCAAATACCCCTTTCGGGTTCCCCTCCAACACTCTCCGTATCCACCCAGTCCTCCCAAGGTGGAATCTCCAACACGGCGATTTTAAGTGCCCACATGGGAGTTTGAAAACTCTTAATAGTTAACCCTTAGTAGAAAGTTCCAGATATTCTCCTACTCAAACACACAGCAGAACCGGGCTTCCCAGACAAGTTCTCTCAGAGACATTAAAAGTTTCAATAATTTGCTAGGTGTGGTGGCTCATGTTTTTAATCCCAGCACTTTAGGCAGCATTTGAGGCCAGCCTGGTCTACAGAGTGACTTTCGGGACAGCCGGAGCTATTTAGGAGACCCTGTTTCAAAAATAAAAACAAAGTTCAATCAAGGCTGAGTGATGTCCTAGTGAAGCCGAATGCTGGTCCCTAAGTCAGTTACGAGCTCTCCAAGCACGCTACACAAAGTTTGGAGTCACCGAAGGAAGGGAGGAAACTGAAGCCCCCGATTGCAGAGCTGGAGGGAGTTCAAAGGTCTCCCAAGACTTCACAATCTTTAGTCGCTGGCCTTCGAGGTGGGTGTGGGGGACTTGCTTGGCTGTTCAAAGCCTCTCCTGAGTCATTTGGGGCACTGGAGGGGACGGATTCCACCAGGCTTACCACGGTCCGGTTGCAGGAGTTTGCCTGCGTCTTGGCCTGCAGCAGACTGTCCTTGGTACGGGTGAGCTGGCGCTGCAACAGGTGCGTGGTGTTACGGCACTCATCCTGCGCTCGCAGCCCGTCCTTATTGGCCTCGCTGTACGCTGTGACGGCGGAGTAGATTGTCATGGTGACAAAGATAACCCCAAAGAGGACCGCCAAGATCCCGGTCACCAGCCACAGCCGGCGGATGCCCCATCCTTGCTTCCCCTCCGTCTCGTCCATGGCCACGGACAGATAGTGATAGAAAGAGGGTGCCAAGTGGTCCGTCGATCCTAGAGCTTCAGAGGGCTCAGGGACGCTTTCCAGGCCACGCCCACATTAGCATAACCCCGCCCCACCACTGCTTCTAGCAAATAGCAACTGCCAGAGTCCAAAGCAATCCTAGAGAGCAGCAGGGTTGCAGACTGCTAGTGGAGAAACTGCAGCCTTTCAGTTTCATTTTCCTGGAAAGAGGAGGATTTTTCTCGGCCTTGGAAGGGGAATCTGCAACCCAGATTTGACTCGGTGGGTCATTTCCAAATATTTGTTACCTTGTAGAGCCCAGGTAGGGGCTCCCAGAAGGCTTGATGGGGTACCTGGAGCAGCTGACCAGCTCCCCTCTATCTGGAAGCCCCCTCTTTGGCTGCCCAGCCGCCAAGAAGTAAGGGGTTAGTCATCTTCCACCACTTCCCCAAAGGACTTATTTAGTTGCCCTGCAATGAGGGGCTGTGACCCTTGAGACCCGCCAAAGCTTATTTATTGGAGCAACCGTCTTTTCAGCCTTGTAGGCAGACTGTGCCCCAGCAGTGGCCATAGTGTGGCTCTCCGGCCAGCTATGTGACACACGGGCTAGGTAAGCATTTGTGACCATTTCCCAGCATGCACCTCCTATGACCCTGGCTCTCTGAAATGACCTGTCCTTTGAGGCTCAAAAATAGGTGGTCAGAATTATAGGCTAGCAATGTTCAGGTGACTCTAAATCCCTGGGGAGACTGACAATCAACATCAGCTCCTGCCTGCTTTTGCCATGGCACTTTCTTCCTCATTCCTGCCGCTATCTATGTAGCCCAGGCTTCCCTGGGATTTGTGTCAATGCTTCTGCCTCACCTTCCTAAAAGATGGTCAATAAGTGTGCACCACCAAGCTTCAGTTGAACGCCTGTTTTTATGGTGGAGGAAATGATCAGGTTTGGGGACCCTGGGTGACTTTGTGGAGACTCTACTGAGGACACACAGGGCAGACCACATTCAGTCAAGGGTTCTCTTCAGGACTGAAATTCTGTGGCCAAAGTCAGCACTAGTATACGGAGAGATTACGTTTTCTGTCCTTGTGAAGACCAGTTTGCATAATGAGGACTCAGTGTTGTGTTTTATAAAAAGAAAAGAAGCCAGGAATATGTTTGATGGGGGTGTGGTATGGTGTGGGGGAAAAGCAGGCCCAGGCTGAGGCATCCCTTCCCACCCACCCCCAAGATACCAGTCACACAATGGTATGTATAGTATAGAATAGAGTTTGTTTAGGGTATGGGGAGGGGAGTTGAGGGCATAGTAGAGACAGAGAAAGGCAGAGAGAGAGAGAGAGAGAGAGAGAGTAGAGGAGTAGAGGCTAGCCATGAACAGGTAGAGAAAGGTGGGAGAGGAGTGGGGAGAGAGGAGGAAGAGGGTAAGGGACCAAGATCTAGGAGAGGAGAGAAGAGAGGAGGGGGCAGGCAGCCCCTTTTAGTGAGTCAGACACACCTGGCTGTTACCAGGTAACTGTGGGACGGAGCCTAGATGAAATGCTAATGTTATGCCTAGTTCTCAGGAACCCCAGGAATTGTGAGTTTGATGCAAGAACAAAGAGAGTCTTTATTATATGAGTGCAAGCCTTCCCTACTCCAAAGGTTAATGTCGTGGACCCCCAAACTCTGACCAGCAGAGACGGGAAAGAACAACACAAATGCCAAGCAGGTTCCAAACAGACTTCTTTATCTCCCCGAACAGCTTTTAATCTTTTCCCTCTAACAGGCAGCTTTCTCTAACCTTCTCCCTGTTCCCACTAAACTCCAGCTTCACTCTGCAACTCCTTCTTCAACTCTCGCCCACCTGAACTGTTTACAGCCTTCTCCCCCAGAATTCTCCCCCCTCCCTCTGGGGCACATTCTGTTTTCTCCCATCCCCCTTCCCCTCCCCTGCCAGTTCCTTCCAGCCCCAGGGTGCATCCTGTTTTCAGTCCTCTGATCCGATCCCTTCCCCCTCTCCTGGATCCGGTCAGAGTTCAGCCAGGGAGGCCGGTGATAGTCCATTAACTCAGCAGGCAGGCAATCCACACGGGCTTAGCAGTTCAGGCTTGGCACACTCGCTCCCTACAGGTTAAGGATTAGATGCTCTCGTCCTGGGGCTTGGAATATATATATATATATATATATATATATATGCACACGCATAAACTGGGATCCTCGAACTTTGGGGTTACCTGACTGGAGAGGTGATGAGGGAGTGCCATCCTTCAAACCTGATTACATCAGTGGGGTGGAACTGTGCAGCTGGAAAGGGACTTTCCTGACCTGGGAATGAAAGACCCCCGTTCCCGGGGAGACCCTTGCTCAAATCCTGGGATGAGCCGACACCCCAATAACTCGAGAGAAACTGTTCTTGATGAGGTTTAATCAGGAATCAGCATGCTGAGGTCCAGCTCATAGGAGATCAACCCTCAGCAGTAGCAATTGAGGGTTTTTAAAGGAAAAAAACCACAAGGAAAGGGGAAGCTGAGTAAACATCATAAGAATGGGAATGATGTATTATAGCTCATCTCTTACGGAAGGGTTACAGGCTATCTTCAGCAAACATTCTTGGTGGGGAAGCTAAGCAAACATCACAAGAATGAGGATGATACACCGAAAGACTCTCAAAGGGAGACCCTCTCTCAAATCTCAGGATGGCTGCGGACCCCCAAGGACTCACGAGAGACCTAGCTTGATGCAATTGCATGAGGCTTTATTCGGGGAATGCCAGAGCTCTGGGGACCTCTTGTATCCCATGCAGGGGTAGAGTCGGTCCACAAAAGAAAAAGGGACCCCTATCTATGGGCCCTCACGGGGGAGAAAGGAGGACGGAGTAGGGGATTTCCAAATCACCTGTAACAAACAACTTCTATAGGCATGGGAGGGGTATGAGGAAGGAGCCGTACACAGCACAGAGGTGATGAAATCCTATTGGCTAACAGCTAACACGTGGGCAGCTCCAGATTGGTCCCATCTGAAGTTGCTGGGTAAATTTTCTGATCTCAGCCTAGCAACCAGACCCCAAACACTTGGTTGCGGGCTGCAACGGTTGGCAAACACACAGGTTCAAGGAACGGTCAGACTATTATGTCCAGATATTTTCTGAGTCAATGGGGCCAGTTAAACTTTTACTTTCTGCCAACAGTAGGGTCCATCTCTCCAGTCTAGGGGCTTTTAGGAATTCTTTCGTTCTATCAGGACCTTTCAATACTACAGCTTATCTCTTATAGAAGGGTTACAGGCCATCTTTGACAAACATTCTTGGTCCCTTACACAATGAGTCAGGCACCAGGGTGGGTCAAGACCTTGATGAGCCAGTTCCAGTGATCATCGGTATCCCAGGCTGAAGGCGAAAGGACAAAGAATTCTATGCTGAGCTTTGTTTCTAGGGGTTTAAGAAACACATTGAGTTGGGGGTCTTACAGGAAAAGTAAAAAGAAAAAAGGAAAAATACACTTTCAGAAGCTAGTGTATTTCACAAACTGGTCACAGCTGTCTGGGAACACTTAATTGCCTCTTTCCCATAGTCCAAAAGTGGGCTTTTTATCACTTCAAGGATATTGGTCTCTGCTTCCTTCAAGGGCAGGAGCCATCTGCACCAGAGAAAATTGGCTATTAATCAAAGGGAGTGTGAGTCTTGGTGACATGGAGGGTAGGGTATGCTGCTTTTTGTCTCTTCCCAAGGCTGGCATCTGCCCCTCCCCTGGGGAGGTTCTTCAGGGGAAAGGGAGATGTAGCCATCCAGTAGCCATGGATGAACTGGGTTTACCTGAAAGAGGGGCTGGAAATTAAAAAGAGATGGCGGGGGGGGGGGGAGGCCAGAGACAAATGAAGCCAAGCCAAGGTTCCAATCAAGGCTCAAGTTTAATATTCAGCACTGCATTTCCCCAGGGAGAGCCCACAGACCCACCCTCTGTCTCAGCTGGATTAAGCTGCAGAGCACGCTCTATCCTAAATTCCTATCGAAGTTGCAGCCGAGGTAACTAGGTCTTTAACGTCCATTGGGCAAACACTCAAGGTCTGTTCAGCCTGCTCATGGCTGGGAAGGGCACAGGGAGTGCTACCGTGAAAGGGGAAAGGGGGAATTGCAATATTCTGGTGGTGCCAGGCTGGGCCCTCTTTGTTTGCCCTCTCCAAAGGCCAGAGGCATCTCTGAAGGAGCAGGGAAGTGGGGTGCTGACTTCTCTAGACCCAAGTGGCAGGGAAGTGCAGAGGCAGTCTCCTGTGTCTCTTCACCAACACTGGGGATACATTTGTTTTTCTTCAGTAGATCTGGATTTGTTTGTTTTTGATACAGGTCTAATTATGTAGCTTTAACAGATATGTAGACCAGGCTAGCCTTCCACTCAAAGAAATCCACCTTCTTCTGCCTCTCAAGTGCTGGGATTAAAGGTGTGCACCACCACACCCTGCTTGCTTATGTATTTTTAAAATATTTATTCTTAGCCGGGCATGGTGGTGCACGCCTTTAATCCCAGCACTCAAGAGGCAGAGGTAGGCGGATTTCTGAGTTCGAGGCCAACCTGGTCTACAGAGTGAGTTCCAGGACAGCCAGGGCTATACAGAGAAACCATGTCTCGAAAAACAAAACAAAAAAAAATTATTATTATTTTTTATACTTATTCATTTTTGGGTTTTCCAGGCAGGGTTTTCTGTACAGCCCTGACTGTCCTGGAACTCACTTTGTAAACTAGGCTGGCCTTGAACTCATCCAGACTCCGGCTCTGTCTCCCAAATGCTGGGATTAAAAGGTATTTAACCTCTGGTCCACTCTGAGGAGGTGCTGTGCACAGTTTCCATAATGAGCAATCAATAAACAGTTTGGAGCCAAGGACTGTCTCTTTCATCAAGAACCACAGTGGAGAGCATGAAGAAGCCTTTGTTTACAGACCTGCGTCTTCTCAGTCTCCCACAAAAGGCCTCCTTGTGCTCCAGACAACTGCTGCCAATGAGCTGAGCTCTTCATCCCATGAACATGGACCTGGACACTCTATTCTCTGCTCCTCCATGACTTCCAGTAGTGTCTGGGTGTCCAGCAGTGTGAGAACCTCTGGCCTGGCCTCCTCTCCCCGCAGGCCCAAGGGCCCCCTTCATTGCGGATTCCATGCAGATTCCAGAGGAGACTGGATTCTCAGGAGTCAGGACATCCTACACTGTAGTTTCCCACCCCCGGAGCAGTGTATTGTTGCTTCCCTGGAGCCCAGCATCGGACAGCAGCACAGGGCAAACGCATCTCTGCATTCCACCTGCCCAAGAGAAATTTCCACATCCCAACTGTGGGGTTGGGGCAAAACTCAGAACCCCAGGATTGGGGTGTACAATGTGAGATTCACAAAGAATCAACACAAATGTTAAAAATAGTAACAAATACATAAATGAAAATATACTCTGGGGTGTGGGTCGGAGCTGGAGGGGAGTGGGTGGAAGCTCCACATTCCACCTGCAGGCCCATAGGAAAGAGGGTCCCTCACTCTCAAAGAACCATAAAGCTTACAGAGGCAGGTAGACCTCTGTGAGTTGCAGGCTAGCCTGGTCTACATAGTGAGTTCTAGGATATCCAGGGCTACCTGAGAGACCCTGCCTCAAAAACCAACCAACCAAAACAAACAGAAATAACCAGAACAACAACAAAAACCCCTAGCTTGCAGTGAACTGGTGTTCAGGTTTGTACTAGCTGTTATTTAAGCCAACAGCTGCAGAGCCACAATGATTTCTTTGGTCAAAATCCTAGAACAGAAAGTGTTTCAAACTTCCTCTTTCTCCTCTATTTCTTTCTTTCTTTCTTTTTTTTTTTTTGGTTTATTTTCTTTTTGCTAATATTTAAAAGTCTTTTTGTTTTGTTTTGTTGGGGTTTTGTTTTTTATCTGTTTGTTTAAAGCAGGGTATCTTGTAGCTGAGGTAGACCTTGAATTCCTGCCTATTGAGTGACTAAGGTATTACTTTCTTGTTCTGACTGACTTGTGCCTGCCTAGACGCTGTCAGTCTCCCACTCACTACTAGCCACACCTGCCTTGGCAACAGTCTGGGGGCTGTCCTTGACCCTGACCATGTCCAGATGTATTATCCACAATGTTTGTGTAAGCTAAAACCTAAAATAACTACAGGAAGTGTAAATCATAAATAATTGTCTTGTGTCTGGAAAAATACTGCAATCTCTGCAAAAAAAGACAGATGCTACAAGGTCATTCCAAGGTCACTCAAAGACCCTGGTACAGATACAATTGTGGTTCTTAAGTGTTTTGCTTTTACAAAAGCTGTACCCCTAAGCTCTGGCTACTCTACGTGTGGCTATTATTATTATTTTTTTAAGATTTATTTATTTATTATATGTAAGTACACTGTAGCTGTCTTCAGACACTCCAGAAGAGGGCGTCAGATCTTGTTACGGATGGTTATGAG